>NC_068423.1:20439651-20507151 GCF_023373465.1 Oncorhynchus keta
GATACAGAGAGAGAGAGGTTCAGAGAGAGATACAGAGAGAGTAAGAGAGCAATACAGAGAGAGAAAGAGAGAGGTACAGAGAGAGTTACAGAGAGAGAAAGAGAGAGGTACAGAGAGAGTTAAAGAGAGAGAGATACAGAGAGAGAAAGAGAGATACAGAGAGATAAAGAGAGAGATACAGAGAGAGATACAGAGAGAGAAAGAGAGAGGTACAGATAAAGAAAGAGAGTGATACAGAGAGAGAAAGAGAGGTACAGAGAAAGAAAGAGAGAGATACAGAGAGAGAAAGAGAGATACACAGAGAGATACACAGAGAGAAAGAGAGTGATACAGAGAGAGAGAAAGAGAGAGATACACAGAGAGAAAGAGAGTGATACAGAGAGAGAAAGAGAGAGATAAAGAGAGAAATACAGAGAGAGAGAGAGGTTCAGAGAGAGAAAGAGAGAGATACAGAGAGAAAAAGAGAGAGATAAAGAGAGAGATACAGAGAGAGAGAGGTTCAGAGAGAGATACAGAGAGAGTAAGAGAGCAATACAGAGAGAGAAAGAGAGAGGTACAGAGAGAGTTACAGAGAGAGAAAGAGAGAGGTACAGAGAGAGATAAAGAGAGAGATACAGAGAGAGAAAGAGAGATACAGAGAGAAAAAGAGAGAGGTACAGAGAAAGAAAGTGAGAGATACAGAGAGAGAAAGAGAGATATACGGAGAAAGAAAGAGAGAGAGAGGTACAGAGAGAAAGTGAGAGAAAGAGAGAGATACAGAGAAAGAAAGAGAGAGAGCGATACAGAGAGAGATACAGAGAGAGATACAGAGAGAGAAAGAGAGAGATACAGAGAGAAAGAGAGATACAGAGACAGAGAGAGAGAGAGAGAGAGAGAGGTACAGAGAGAGAAAGTGAGAGGTACAGAGAGAGAGAAAGAGAGAGATACACAGAGAGAAAGAGAGTGATACAGAGAGAGAGAAAGAGAGAGATACACAGAGAGAAAGAGAATGATACAGAGAGAGAAAGAGAGAGATAAAGAGAGAAATACAGAGAGAGAGAGGTTCGGAGAGAGAAAGAGAGAGATACAGAGAGAGAAAGAGAGAGATAAAGAGAGAGATACAGAGAGAGAGAGGTTCAGAGAGAGAAAGAGAGAGATACAGAGAGAGAAATAGAGCAATACAGAGAGAGAAAGAGAGAGGTACAGAGAGAGTTACAGAGAGAGAAAGAGAGAGGTACAGAGAGAGATAAAGAGAGAGATAAAGAGAGAGATCCAGAGAGAGAAAGAGAGATCCAGAGAGAGAAAGAGAGAGATACAGAGAGAGATACAGAGATAGATACAGAGAGAGATACAGACAGAGATACGGAGAGAGATACAGAGAGAGAAAGAGAGAGGTACAGAGAAAGAAAGAGAGAGATACAGAGAGAGAAAGAGAGATATACTGAGAAAGAAAGAGAGATAGAGGTACAGAGAGGTACTGAGAGAAAGTGAGAGAAAGAGAGAGATAGAGAGATACAGAGAAAGAAAGAGAGAGAGAGAGAGAGAGGTACAGAGAGAGATAAAGAGGGAGATACAGAGAGAGAAAGAGAGATACAGAGAGAGAAAGAGAGAAAGAGAGAGATACAGAGAGAGAGAGGTTCAGAGAGAGAAAGAGAGAGATACAGAGAGAGAAATAGAGAGGTACAGAGAGAGATAAAGAGAGAGATACAGAGAGAGAGAGAGAGAGAGAGAGAGATACAGAGAGAAAGAGAGAGATACAGAGAGAGAAAGAGAGAGATACAGACAGAGATACAGAGAGAGATACAGAGAGAGAAAGAGAGAGGTACAGAGAAAGAAAGTGAGAGAGAAAGTGAGATATACGGAGAAAGAAAGAGAGCAAGAGGTACAGAGATGTACAGAGAGAAAGTGAGAGAAAGAGAGAGATAGAGAGATACAGAGAAAGAAAGAGAGAGAGAGATACAGAGAGAGAAAGAGAGAGATACAGAGAGAGAAAGAGAGAGATAAAGAGAAGGATACAGAGAGAGAGAGGTTCAGAGAGAGAAAGAGAGAGATACAGAGAGAAAAAGAGAGAGGTACAGAGAAAGAAAGTGAGAGATACAGAGAGAGAAAGAGAGATATACGGAGAAAGAAAGAGAGAGAGAGAGGTACAGAGAGAAAGTGAGAGAAAGAGAGAGATACAGAGATACAGAGAAAGAAAGAGAGAGATACAGAGAGAGATACAGAGAGAGAAAGAGAGAGATACAGAGAGAAAGAGAGATACAGAGACAGAGAGCGAGAGAGAGAGAGGTACAGAGAGAGAAAGTGAGAGGTACAGAGAGAGAGAAAGAGAGAGACGCCAGGTCAGCGGAGTCAATCACCACCTTCCGGAGACACCTGAAACCCCACCTCTTTAAGGAATACCTAGGATAGGATAAAGTAATCCTTCTCACCCCCCTTAAAAGATTTAGATGCACTATTGTAAAGTGGCTGTTCCACTGGATGTCATAAGGTGAATGCACCAATTTGTAAGTCGCTCTGGATAAGAGCGTCTGCTAAATGACTTAAATGTAATGTAAATGTAGATACACAGAGAGAAAGAGAGCGATACAGAGAGAGAGAAAGAGAGAGTTACAGAGAGAGAAAGAGAGAGGTACAGAGAGAGATAAAGAGAGAGATAAAGAGAGAGATACAGAGAGAGAAAGAGAGATACAGAGAGAGAAAGAGAGAGATACAGAGAGAGATACAGAGAGAGATACAGAGAGAGATACAGACAGAGATACAGAGAGAGATACAGAGAGAGAAAGAGAGAGGTACAGAGAAAGAAAGAGAGAGATACAGAGAGAGAAAGAGAGATATACTGAGAAAGAAAGAGAGATAGAGGTACAGAGAGGTACTGAGAGAAAGTGAGAGAAAGAGAGAGATAGAGAGATACAGAGAAAGAAAGAGAGAGAGAGAGAGAGGTACAGAGAGAGGTAAAGAGGGAGATACAGAGAGAGAAAGAGAGATACAGAGAGAGAAAGAGAGAGATACAGAGAGAGAGAGGTTCAGAGAGAGAAAGAGAGAGATACAGAGAGAGAAATAGAGAGGTACAGAGAGAGATAAAGAGAGAGATACAGAGAGAGAGAGAGAGAGAGAGAGAGAGAGATACAGAGAGAAAGAGAGAGATACAGAGAGAGAAAGAGAGAGATACAGACAGAGATACAGAGAGAGATACAGAGAGAGAAAGAGAGAGGTACAGAGAAAGAAAGTGAGAGAGAAAGTGAGATATACGGAGAAAGAAAGAGAGCAAGAGGTACAGAGATGTACAGAGAGAAAGTGAGAGAGAGAAAGAGAGAGATAGAGAGATACAGAGAAAGAAAGAGAGAGAGAGATACAGAGAGAGAAAGAGAGAGATACAGAGAGAGAAAGAGAGAGATAAAGAGAAGGATACAGAGAGAGAGAGGTTCAGAGAGAGAAAGAGAGAGATACAGAGAGAAAAAGAGAGAGGTACAGAGAAAGAAAGTGAGAGATACAGAGAGAGAAAGAGAGATATACGGAGAAAGAAAGAGAGAGAGAGGTACAGAGAGAAAGTGAGAGAAAGAGAGAGATACAGAGATACAGAGAAAGAAAGAGAGAGAGCGATACAGAGAGAGATACAGAGAGAGATACAGAGAGAGAAAGAGAGAGATACAGAGAGAAAGAGAGTTACAGAGACAGAGAGAGAGAGAGAGAGGTACAGAGAGAGAAAGTGAGAGGTACAGAGAGAGAGAAAGAGAGAGACGCCAGGTCAGCGGAGTCAATCACCACCTTCCGGAGACACCTGAAACCCCACCTCTTTAAGGAATACCTAGGATAGGATAAAGTAATCCTTCTCACCCCCCCCCCCTTAAAAGATTTAGATGCACTATTGTAAAGTGGCTGTTCCACTGGATGTCATAAGGTGAATGCACCAATTTGTAAGTCGCTCTGGATAAGAGCGTCTGCTAAATGACTTAAATGTAATGTAAATGTAGATACACAGAGAGAAAGAGAGCGATACAGAGAGAGAGAGAGAAAGAGAGAGATACACAGAGAGAAAGAGAGTGATACAGAGAGAGAAAGAGAGAGAAAGAGAGAAATACAGAGAGAGAGGTACAAAGAGAGAAAGAGAGAGATACACAGAGAGAAAGAGAGAGAGATACAGAGAGAGAAAGAGAGAGATACAGAGAGAGAAAGAGAGAGATAAAGAGAGAGATACAGAGAGAGAGGTTCAGAGAGAGAAAGAGAGAGATACAGAGAGAGAAAGAGAGCAATACAGAGAGAGAAAGAGAGAGGTACAGAGAGAGTTACAGAGAGAGAAAGAGAGAGGTACAGAGAGATAAAGAGAGAGATAAAGAGAGATACAGAGAGAGAAAGAGAGAGATACAGAGAGAGATACAGAGAGATACAGACAGAGATACAGAGAGAGATACAGAGAGAGAAAGATAGAGGTACAGAGAAAGAAAGAGAGAGATACAGAGAGAGAAAGAGAGATATACTGAGAAAGAAAGAGAGAGAGAGGTACAGAGAGGTACAGAGAGAAAGTGAGAGAAAGAGAGAGATAGAGAGATACAGAGAAAGAAAGAAAGAGAGAGAGAGAGGGAGAGAGAGAGAGAGAGAGAGAGAGAGAGAGAGAGGTACAGAGAGATACAGATAGAGAAAGAGAGAGATACAGAGAGAGAAAGAAAGAGAAAGAGAGAGATACAGAGAGAGAAAAATAGAGATATTTGGAGAGAAAGAGAAAGATACAGAGAAAGAAAGAGAGGGAGAGGTACAGAGAGAAAGAGAGAGAAGAGAGAGATACAGAGAGATACAGAGAATGAGAAAGAGAGAGAGAGAGAGAGAGAGAGAGAGAGAGATACAGAGAAAGCGAGAGAGAGAGAGATACAGAGAGAGAGAGAGAGAGAGAGATACAGAGAGATACAGAGAGAGAGAGAGAGAGAGATAGAGAGAGAACAAAAACTCGTATAAGAGTTAATGATGTGTGGTGAATGAATAACTCCTGATATGAGCTCTTATTGCTGTTTACCCCACGTATAATTCCTATGACTACATTATCATCTGCAGAACAATAGTTTTAATGAGCACAAACCATTCCAGCTCAACATTAGTGTTAATCAACAACCAATCTATGTGATAAGTGTGTGTTTTGTAGGAGAGGCAGAAGGAGGGAACGGACGTGAAAAACATTCCTAGCCTAAAGTCTATGGACTCAACTCAATTCATTGAAATCAGATTTTATGTTTCACATGCGCCGAGTACAACCGGTGTAAACTTTTACCATTAAATAAATGAGCAAATAAAAATATGAAATAGTAACACAATAAATAACAATATCGAGGCCAAATACAAGGAGTACCGGTAGCAAGTCAATGTGCAGGGGTACAATGTAGTTGAGGTAATATGTACATGTAGGTAGGGGTAAAAGTGACTAGGCAATCTCACATGTGTATGTGTGTGTGCACGCTCTGCTACCAGTGTGTAATTGCAGCGTTGTACCTGTATCATGGTTTATCAGATTAGCAGCAAAATTACTATTTTATAGTTAATCCCTACGGGGGCCCCTGAGGGCCAAATTAAATGAGGCTTTGTCAGTTTTTCAGTCGACTGTGAACGGTGCAGTCAGGGGACTCAGCTCTCTGTTTGCAGTTTGATACTATTTGCTCAGCAAGTCTGTGTGTGTTCAGCGTTTGTCCAAACTGGCAAAATCTGTTGAATCGAATGACTTTCTTTGTGAGGTTTAACTTTTGAGCTAGATCTCTCTACAGGGCTTCTACTGAATTTTACATGTAGTAGATCATGTATTCTCTCTCTCTCTCATCTCTCCCATCCTCTACTTCCCCTCTCCCCTCCCTCTCTTCCGTCTCCCAGGGTATCTACAGCTGCTTCAACGGGGTGGAGGAACCAGACCTCCCTAACCTGGCCAACCCAGACCTGACAGCTAACTATGCCCAGGCTAACATGCTCAAGATGCTACGCACTGCTAAGGACCTGGTTAACTCCGCCCAAGTCGAGACCTCACTGGACCACGCCTCCAAGACCATAGAACACTGGGGACTCCATGGCGGCAGCCTGCCAGTCCACATTCCGCAGCAAGGCACCACGGAAACAGTCCCGGGAGGGTTCGCTTATGTCACAGAGAATACACACCTGCCCCCCGAGCGCCCCCTCAGCCCACAATACTGCATGCTGGGTTCAGGGACATCTGTGAACCAGCAGAGGGGGCTGGCGAGACCCACACCGCTACGATACACGCTCCCGGCTCGTACTTCCTCTCTCTACGACAGACCACTTCCTGTTTCTAGTCTCATTTGCCCTCACCTTGACCTGGCTGGGGGGGATCGCCTCTCATCTTATCCTCACTCCTCCACAGGTAGGCTCTATGTGGACCCCCAACACCTTTCTCACCCCCGCTCTCCCTTCATCCCCTATAGTGAGCTCCAGCTCCCAGACATCTACCTCTCCTCTCACCCACCCTCTGCTGTCTCCCATCCCCCCCACACAGAGCCCTCCAAGAGGAAGAGGAGGAGCAAGAGCCTCCTCTCAGGGGAGAGAGGAAGAGGAGGAGGACAGAGGAGGCGGCGCAGGGAGGAGAAGACCGTGTGCCTGGCTGAACTCCGGGCCAACCACCTCCAGGAAAACCACGTCTCGCCCCACATGCCTGACTCCCTGTACCCAGGAGCGGTGCTCTGTCCTGGGGAAGAGGGATGCGGTGACTCCTGGCCTCTTCCTCTGGAGGAGCTCGTCCTTGCAGGGAGACGGCGGCGCCACCGACGGCCATCTTTCCTTCGAGCCACCTGGGGCAGCGAGCAGATTCGCCAGCCCGACGATACTCCGCCTACATCCCTCGATAGCCAATCACATTCTGCTTTACCAGACTTATTTCCCCGCGTCATGGTCGACCAAGAAACTCCCACTAAACTCTACAACCCCACCCCGTTCCGGAACAACCTATGCTATCCTGCCGCCTCACCCCGCCAACATGCCTATCTTCATATAAGGCAGGACCAGAGGAAAGGAAACTCGCGTAAGAAGCTGCGGCACTCACACTCCACCCACCTGCCCACCTACAGGGAGGCCGTGCTGGGGGGCCAGGGAGGGGGAGGTGGGGTAGGCCTGGGGGTGGTCCGGAGAACCACCAGCCTGCTCAGCAGACAGTACAACGACAATCTAACCTCCTACCCTGGGCTGCCTCTATACCACAGCCCCCTCAACTTCCAGACCTATTCCCCGGCATCCAGCAACCACCCCAGCCCCGGTACCTACCGTATCCCCAGCCCTGTATGCCAGCTCCTGGCCTGTGGAGGTGGCTGTCGAAGTCAGAGGGGGTTGTTGTACCAGGACAGTTTGTATGGAGCCTATGGAGCCTATGGAGGGGCCCAGGATCCAGACATAGAGCCCCAGAGAGGAGAGGGCTTGGTAGGGTTGAGGTCTGAGGACAGACCCTGTGTAACTCGGCCCTGGGGAAAAGTCTCTAGTCTGGAGTCAGAGGTCTGAGAGAGACAGACAAACACTACATACTTTATAGACTGGAATGTATACTGTAGAATATACGGTTGGAATTCCACATTGAAGATTTGTGATCCACAGGGACCGTTTCAGAGGGGGGTGGGATACTTCTCATACACAGAATCAGGTACGAGAAGGATATGTGCAGTAAAGGAGGGAAGCTGAGGGTTAGGATTAATTTGATAGGTCGGACAGTTGAACTTCCTTCTTTCTTATTGAAGAGATAAAGTAGAGTGTTTGACTGAATGTTAAGCCATTTTGGAATAAGCATGAAACTGAAAGGATGTGTAGTGGAACACACCGTTCTGCAGCTAGCTCAGCCTAGCACGGTGACGTCCCCTTTCACCAAGCAGTTAGCATGCTGCGTACAGAGTTCCTAATGCAAACAAATAGAGAACATAGGAAGAGGGTAAAATGGAGGCATTTTGGAGAGTGTGTTGGAGAGGATGGAAAGATAATTTTACTCGCTGCTTTGAAAAATTATATTCCTGTGTTTTGTGCATTATATTATGATATACTATATATAATATTTATATATAAATATATATTATTCATATATAATACCACAATGTACAGAGTCGATAGTGTTGCTGTCTGGGACAAATGCGTCTCAGAGAGCTGTGTGTGTGTGTGTGTGTGTGTGTGTGTGTGTGTGTGTGTGTGTGTGTGTGTGTGTGTGTGTGTGTGTGTGTGTGTGTGTGTGTGTGTGTGTGTGTGTGTGTGTGCACGTGTGTGTGTGTGTTGTCAGTCCTTGCCCGGGTTGTTTCCGAGCCACTGAGCCGAACGAGAGAGGAACAAGTCTTCAGTTCTCCATCTAAGCAAAAAATATATAATCTCACAACCATATACACTTAGAAATAACAAATATTCCAGATAGCTGAAACTGTTGACTGCCGTGTACAAGGCCATGGCAACCAAGCTACTGCATGTTTATAAGAGTACAATTAATGTATCTGGAGAAGAATTGCAATAAAGATGTTGTAGAAGCATAAGGGGGGATCAGTCCATATGAACGCACTCTGTATGTTTATAAGGAATACAGACAGCTGGCCAACCGTGTGACGCAGCAGTCTAAGGCTCTGTTGCAGCGTCACTACTGCCTGGGGTTCGATTCCAGGCTGTGTCTCAACTGGCCGTGACCGGGAGTCCCATAGGGTGGCGCACAATTGCCCCAGCATCGTCCGAGTTAGGGGAGGGTTTGGCTGGTGGGGCTTTCTCATCGCGCTCTAGCGACTCCTTGTGGCAGGCCGGGCTCCTCCAGGCTGACTTTAGTCATCAGTTGAACAGTGTTTCCTCCAACACATTGGTGCGGCTGACTTCCGGGTTAAGCTTGCAGGGTGTTAAGAAGTGCGATTTGGCGGGTAATGTTTCAGAGGACGCATGATTCAACCTTCGACTCTCCCCTGAGCCCGTTGGGGAGTTGGAATGATGAGACAAGATTGTAATATCACAAAATTGGGGAGGAAAAGGGGGTAAAATGACAAAATAAAGAAGGAATATGGACAGTTAAGTGTCTGTCTACAGTGTAATACAAAGATTTCGGCTGTAGAAGTGATCCTTGCGCAGATGCTGATCTAGGGTCAGTTTTGTGTTCCTCCCTTATGATTAAGGCTAGTTTTCTGGGATAGTAGGCTGATGCCAGATCTGTACTTACTCACATCGGATGAATGATTAATTTACATAAACACATTCTAATAGGGCTCTCAACAGATTTATATTCTATATTCTTAATATGGATCATACATAGATCATGTATAGATAATATATAGGTAATATACAGATAATGTATAGATAATATTCATATAATATACAGATAATATATAGATAATATTCATATAATATACAGATAATGTATAGATAATATTCATATAATATACAGATAATGTATAGATAATATTCATATAATATACAGATAATGTATATATAATATTCATATAATATACAGATAATGTATAGATAATATTCATATAATATACAGATAATGTATAGATAATATTAATATAATATACAGATAATATATAGGTAATATGGAGATAATATATAGATAATATACAGATAATATACAGATAAAGATCGATAATATAGGGATAATATATAGGAAATATACAGATAATATACAGAAAATATATAGATAATATATAGATAATATACAGATAATATATAGATATTATATAGACAATATATAGACAATATAAAGGTAATATACAGATAATGTATAGATAATATACATATAATATACAGATAATATATAGGTAATATACAGATAATATACATATAATATATAGATAATATACAGATAAAATATAGATAATATACAGGTAATATACAGATAATATATAGATAATATACAGGTAATATACAGATAATATATAGATAATATACAGGTAATATACAGATAATATATAGATAATATACAGGTAATATACAGATAAAATATAGATAATATACAGATAATATATAGATAATATATAGGAAATATACAGATAAAATATAGATAATATACAGATAATATACATATAATATATAGATAATATACAGATAAAATATAGATAATATACAGGTAATATACAGATAATATATAGATAATATACAGGTAATATACAGATAATATATAGATAATATACAGGTAATATACAGATAATATATAGATAATATACAGGTAATATACAGATAAAATATAGATAATATACAGATAATATATAGATAATATATAGGAAATATACAGATAAAATATAGATAATATACAGATAACATTTTGATAATATACAGAAAATATACAGAAAATATATAGATAATATATAGGAAATATACAGATAAAATATAGATAATATACAGATAATATACAGATAATATACAGATAATATATAGATAATATACAGGTAATATACAGATAATATATAGATAATATACAGATAATATATAGATAATATATAGGAAATATACAGATAAAATATAGATAATATACAGATAACATTTTGATAATATACAGAAAATATACAGAAAATATATAGATAATATATAGGAAATATACAGATAATATACAGATAACATATAGATAATATACAGAAAATATACAGATAATATACAGATAACATATAGATAATATACAGATAATATACAGATAATATACAGATAACATTTTGATAATATACAGATAATATACAGATAACATATAGATAATGTGGTGTTGGTTGACTTAGTATTATGTTCATGTTTCAAAATATATAGAATGGAGTTTTATAACCAATATCTATTCAGGCACATCTTTAAGGGCTTTTATAATGGCAGAACTGACCGACAGACTTGGTAAGCCATTTAATATGATTGATATTATCTTTCTCTCTCTCCTTCTCTATTTGTCCCTCCCTCCCTCCCTCCCTCCCTCCCTCCCTCCCTCCCTCCCTCCCTCCCTCCCTCCCTCCCTCCCTCCCTCCCTCCCTCCCTCCCTCCCTCCCTCCCTCCCTCCCTCCCTCCCTGTATAATGATAGCTAGTTAAAGGAGGTAATTGAAAGCTATTCTAGTATCTGTATTACCTTCTTCCACATTGTAATTAATCACTAAGAACAATTAAAAGTATTTTGGACGAAGGTGAGCGTGTCTCTTTCTCTCTCTCTCTGTGTGTGACTCTTTATTGCCCTGTCCCATGTTTCTCTCTTTCCAGCATTGTGTGCCTCTCTCTCTCTCTCTCTCTCTCTCTCTCTCTCTCTCTCTCTCTCTCTCTCTCTCTCTCTCTCTCTCTCTCTCTCTCTCTCTCTCTCTCTCTCTCTCTCTCTCTCTCTCTCAGGAAGGTGTAATAAATACAGCGATGGCTATGTAAATGGGCCTCATCTGGGTAAATAAATAGTGTTCATATCTTATATGGGAAAGACACACTAGCCATACTAAGGTGAAGGAAAGCTTTGACTATGTACAGACTCAGTGAGCATAGCCTTGCTATAGAGAAAGGTCACCGTAGGCAGACCTGGCTCTCAAGAGAAGACAGGCTATGTGCACATTTCCCACAAAATGAGATGGAAACTGAGTTGCACTTCCTAACCTCCTGCCAAATGTATGACCATATCTACTGGGTGAAATACCACAGTGTACAATCACGGCAGCAAGATGTGTGACCTGTTGCCACAAGAAAAGGGCAACCAGTGAAGAACAAATCACCATTTTAAATACAACCCATATTTTTGTTAATTTGTTTTCCCTTTTTTAATTTGACTAATTACACATACTCACAACACTGTATATAAACATAATATGACATTTGAATTGTCATTATTATTTTGGAACTTGTGTCATATTTACTTTTTGTTTTCCATTTCACTAGATTTGTTTCCCATACCAATAAAGCCCCTTGAATTGAAACCTAGAGTTGAAGTCGGAAGTTTACATACACCTTAGCCAACTACATTTAAACTCAGTTTTTCCACAACTCAGTTTTTCCACAATTCCTGACATTTAATCCTAGTAAAAATTCCCGGTCTTAGGTCAGTTAGGATCACCACTTTATTTTAAGAATGTGAAATGTCAGAATAATAGTAGAGAGAATGATTTATTTCAGCTTTTATTTCTTTCATCACATTCCCAGTGGGACAGAAGTTTACATACACTCAACTAGTATTTGGTAGCATTGCCTTGGTAGCATTGCCTTGGTAGCATTGCCGTCCCTCCCACAGCAAAGCAGCCCCACAACATGATGCTGCCACCCCCGTGTTTCACGGTTGGGATGGTGTTCTTCAGTTTGCAAGCCTCCACCTTTTTCCTCCAAACATAACGATGGTCATTATGGCCAAACAGTCCTATATTTGTTTCATCAGACCAGAGGAGATTTCTCCAAAAAGTATGATCTTTGTCCCCATGTGCAGATGCAAACCATAGTCTGTCTTTTTTAAATGCAGTTTTGGAGCAGTGGCTTCTTCCTTGCTGAGCGGCCTTTCAGGTTATGTCGATATAGGACTCGTTTTACTGTACTTTTGTACCTGTTTCCTCCAGCATCTTCACAAGGTCCTTTGCTGTTGTTCTGGGATTGATTTGCACTTTTCGCACCAAAGTACATTAACCTCTAGGAGACAGAACGCGTCTCCTTTCTGAGTGGTATGATGGCTGCGTGGTCCCATGGTGTTTATACTTGCGTACTATTGTTTGTACAGATGAACGTGGTACCTTCAGACATTTGGAAATTGCTTCCAAGGATGAGCCAGACTTGTGGAGGTCTACAATTTTTCTTCTGAGGTCTTGGCTGATTTCTTTTGATTTTCCCATGATGTCAAGCAAAGAGGCACTGAGATTGAATGTTGGCCTTGAAATACATCCACAGGTATACATACCTCCAATTGACTCAAATTATGTCAATTAGCCTGTCAGAAGCTTCTAAAGCCATGACATAATTTTCTGGATTTTTCCAAGCTGTTTAAAGGCAGTCAACTTAGTGTATGCAAACTTCTGACCCACTGGAATTGTGATACAGTGAATTATAAGTGAAATAATCTGTCTTTAAACAGTTGTTGGAAAAATTACTTGTGTCATGCACAAAGTAGATGTCATAACTGACTTGCCAAAACTATAGTTTGTTAATAAGAAATGTGTTTATTGGTGGAAAACTAACTTTAATGACTCCAAGTGTATGTGATCTTCCTACTTCAACTGTACATGTATTTGACTATGCAAGTCAGTTAAGAACAATTGTATTATTTACAATGATGACCTACTTATAAAGCCACTCCGGCCAAACCCTCCCCTAACACGGACGACGCTGGGCCAATTGTGCGCCGTCCTATGGGACTCCCAACCACGGCCTTTTGTGATACAGCCCGGGATCAAACCCGAGCCTGTAGTGACGCCTCTAGCACTGCAATGAATTTAGAGAGAGAGAGGAGAGAGAGAGAGAGAGAGGCAAAGAGAGCGAGAGGGGAGAGAGTCAGAGAGAGAGAGAGAGAGAGAGAGAGAGAGAGAGAGAGGCAAAGACAGCGAGAGGGGAGAGAGTCAGAGAGAGAGAGAGGACCTCATGGGAGGTACAGAGACAATGTTACAGTGGCTTGCAAAAGTATTCACCCACCTTGTCATGTTTCCTATTTTGTTGCCTTACAACCTGAAATTAAAGTATATTTTTTGTATCATTTGATTTTCCACAACATGCCTACCACTTTGAAAATGCCAAATATTTTTTATTGTGAATCAAACGAGAAATTAGACCAAAAAAATTAAAACTTGAGCATGCATAACTATTCACCCCCCTAAATTCAATACTTTGTAGAGCCATCTTTTGCAGCAATTACAGTTGAAAGTCTCTTGGGGGTATGTCTCTAAACGTCCTCTCACTGTCAACTGCTTTCATTGAACATGTATATATATTTGTGTGAACATAAGATTCAACAACTGAGACACAAACTGAACAAGTTCCACAGACAAGGTGACTAACAGAAGTGGAATAATGTGTCCCTGAACAAAGGGGGGTCATAAAAAGTAACAGTCAGTATCTGGTGTGGCCACCAGCTGCATTAAGTACTGCAGTGCATCTCCTCCTCATGGACTGCACCAGATTTGCCAGTTCTTGCTGTGAGTTGTTACCCCACTCTTCCACCAATGCACCTGCAAGTTCCCAGACATTTCTGGGGGGAATGGCCCTAGCCCTCACCCTCCGATCCAACAGGTCCCAGACATGCTCAATGGGATTGAGATCCGGGCTTTTCACTGGCCATTGCAGAACACTGACATTCCTGTCTTGCAGGAAATCACACACAGAATGAGCAGTATGGCTGGTGGCATTGTCATGCTGGAGGATCATGTCAGGATGAGCCGTGGGAAGGGTACCACATGAGGGAGTATGATGTCTTCCCTGTAACGCAGTGTTGAGATTGCAATGACAACAAGCTCAGTCCGATGATGCTGTGACACACCGTCCCAGACCATGACGGACCCTCCACCTCCAAATTGATCCCGCTCCAGAGTACAGGCCTTGGTGTAACGCTCATTCCTTTGACGATAAACGTGAATCCGACCATGACTCCTGGAGAGACAAAACCTCGACTCGTAGAGTGGAGCACTTTTTGCCAGTCCTGTCTGGTCCAGCGACGGTGGGTTTGTGCCCATAGGCAACGTTGTTGCCGGTGATGTCTGGCGAGGACCTGCCTACAAGTTCTCAGTCCAGCCTCTCTCAGCCTATTGCGGACAGTCTGAGCACTGATGGAGGGATTGTGCGTTCCAACTCGGGCAGTTGTTGTTGCCATCGTGTACCTGTCCCGCAGGTGTGATGTTCGGATGTACCAATCCTGTGCAGGTGTTGTTACACGTGGTCTGCCACTGCGAGGACGATCAGCTGTCCGTCCTGTTTCCCTGTAGTGCTCTCTTAGGCTTCTCACAGTACGGACATTGCAATGTATTGCCATGGCCACATCTGCAGTCCTCATGCCTCCATGGGGCTTGCCTAAGGCACGTTCATGCAGATGAGCAGGGACCCTTGGCATCTTTCTTTTGGTGTTTTTCAGTCAGTAGAAAGGCCTCTTTAGTGTCCAAAGTTTTCATAACTGTGAACTTAGTTGCCTACCGTCTGTACGCTGTTAGCATCTTAACGACCGTTCCACAGGTGCATGTTCATTAATTGTTTATGGGTCATTGAACACGCATGGGAAACAGTGTTTAAACACTTTACAATGAAGATCTGCAAAGTTGTTTGGATTTTTACTAATTTAACTTTGAAAGACAGGGTCCTGAAAAATTAACTTTTTTTTGCTGAGTTTATAAGCTTGGTTCATTCTTCAAGGCAAAACTGCTCCAGCCATTTCAAATAGGATGGGTTCCGCTGGTGTACAGCAATCTTTAAGTCAAACCACAGATTCTTAATTGGATTGAGGTCTGGGCTTTGACCAGGCCCTTCCAAGACATTACATGTGTCCCTTTAAACCACTTGAGTGTTGCTTTAGCAGTTTGCTTAGGGTCATTGTCCTGCTGGAAGGTGAACCTCCATCCCAGTCTCAAATCTCTGGTTTCCCTTGAGAATTTCACTGTATTTAGCTCCATCCCATCATTCCTTCAATTCTGACCTGTTTCCCAGTCCCTGCCGATGAAAAACATCATGCTTCACTGTGGGGACGATGTTCTCGGGGTGATGACGATGTTCTCGGGGTGATGACGGTGTTCTCGGGGTGATGACAGGTGTTGGGTTTGCGCCAGAAATAATGTTTTCCTTGATGGCCAAAAAGCTCAATTTAGTCTCATATGACCAGAGTACCTTCTTCCATATGTTTGGGGAGTATCCCACATGCCCTTAGGTGAACACCAATTGTGTTTGCTTATTTATTTCTTTAAGCAATGGCTTTTTTTCTGGCCACTCTTCCGTAGAGCCCAGCTTTGTGGAGTATAAGGCTTATACTCCAATCTCCGCTGTGGAGCTTTGCAGCTCCTTCAGGGTTATCTTTGGTCTCTTTGTTGCCTCTCTGATTAATGCCCTCCTTGCCTGGTCTGTGAGTTTTGGTGGGGTGTCCTCTTTTGGCAGGTTTGTTGTGGTGCCATATTCTTTCAATTTTTTAATAATGGATTTAATGGTGCTCCGTGGGATGTTCAAAGTTTCGGATATATTTTTATAACCCAACCCTGATCTGTAGTTCTCCACAACTTTTACCTGACCTGTTTGGAGAGCTCATTGGTCTTCATGGTGTCGCTTGCTTGGTGGTGCCTGTTGCTTCGTGGTGTTGCAGACTCTGGGGCCTTTCGGAACAGGTGTACATATACTGAGATCATGTGACAGATCATGTGACACTTAGATTGCACGCAGGTGGACTTTATTGAACTAATTAAGTGACTTCTGAAGGTAATTGGTTGCACCAGATCTTATTTAGGGGCTTCGTGGTAAAAGGGGTGAATATATGTGCACGCACCACTTTTCAGTTTATTTTTTTGTTGTTTAATTTTTGCAACCATTAATTTTTTTTTCATTTCACTTCACCAATTTGGACTATTTTGTGTATGTCCATAACATGAAATCGAAATAAGAATCAATTTAAATTACAGGTTGTAATGCAACAAAATAGGAAAAAATGCCAAGGGGGATGAATACTTTTGCAAGGCGCTGTATATTCTTCTCAGGCAGTGAACACGACTGTTTTTCCAGGCTGAGAATAAGCAGCGTGGCCCTCAGTGATGCTGGCTGTATTAATTAACCACTGGTTATACTTATGCAGATAGTCCTGTCTGTACCACTGTTTATAGTACTGATGGATCAATATGACCACTAACAATATATTCAGAAACTCCTTCCTACACAGAGAGAGAGAGAGAGAGCGAATGAAAGAGAGAGGGAAACGTATGGACCTAGAACTTAACTGAGCACCTGACGCAAGAGATTAGTTCTGGATTAAACAAGATTACATGAGGGAACATCAGTCCATATGAACACACTCTGTGCGTTGATAAGGAACATGATTTTTGCAAAGCAAGTGACTCTTTATGCACCGAAACAGCTACTCAAGTGTTCTTCCATGTCTCCCTTTCCTCCCACAGCACAAGGTGACTGACAGGTGGAAAACATACACATCACATGGTAGATAAACCCCCAGTGCTTCATTGTTTGGAGATAGATGTAAGACTATTCAGGTAAATTGCAACTATTCAATATTTTCCATTAAGGGCTCTGCTTTGTTAGTACAGTGTGGGCAATAGCACAGATAACTGGTTCTCCCTACCGATTCGTCTGATCCATGGTCTGGCATAGACAGAGCAGGTAATTGGGCTTGTTGCGTAGGTCTGATGGTCAACTGACTAAAGAGGAGACACACCACTGAACACTCCGACACTAGACTCATTTCACTTTCATAAAGGTAGATCCTTGCATGTGTGTGGGGGAGGGAAGGGGTGACGTGTGTGTGGGGGAGGGGAGGGGGATGTGTGTGGGGGAGGGGAGGGGGACATGTGTGTGGGGGAGGGGGACATGTGTGTGGGGGGAGGGGCGGGGGACGTGTGTGGGGGAGGGGGACGTGTGTGTGGGGGAGGGGGATATGTGTGTGGGGGGAGGGGCGGGGGACGTGTGTGGGGGGGGAGGGGGGGGGACGTGTGTGTGGGGGGAGGGGAGGGGGCGTGTGTGTGGGGGGAGGGGAGGGGGACGTGTGTGGGGGGAGGGGAGGGGGACATGTGGGGGGAGGGGAGGGGGACGTGTGTGTGGGGGGAGGGGAGGGGGGACATGTGTGTGGGGGGAGGGGCGGGGGGACATGTGTGTGGGGGGAGGGGCGGGGGGGACGTGTGTGTGGGGGAGGGGGACGTGTGTGGGGGGAGGGGGACATGTGTGTGGGGGAGGGGGACGTGTGTGTGGGGGAGGGGGACATGTGTGTGGGGGAGGGGCGGGAGGACGTGTGTGTGGGGGAGGGGAGGAGGGGCGTGTGTGTGTGGGGGAGGGGAGGGGGACGTGTGTGTGTGGGGGAGGGGGACATGTGTGGGGGGGGGAGGGGGGAGGGGGACGTGTGTGTGGTGGAGGGGAGGGGGACATGTGTGTGGGGGGAGGGGAGGGGGACGTGTGTGGGGGGAGGGGAGGGGGACGTGTGTGTGGGGGAGGGGAGGGGGACGTGTGTGTGGGGGAGGGGAGGGGGACGTGTGTGTGTGGGGGAGGGGAGGGGGACGTGTGTGTGTGGGGGGAGGGGAGGGGGACTTGTGTGTGGGGTAGGGGAGGGGGACGTGTGTGTGGGGGGGGAGGGGAGGGGGACGTGTGTGGGGGGAGGGGAGGGGGACGTGTGTGGGGGAGGGGAGGGGGATGTGTGTGGGGGGAGGGGAGGGGGAACATGTGTGTGTGGGGGAGGGGAGGGGGACGTGTGTGTGGGGGAGGGGAGGGGGAACATGTGTGTGTGTTCTTCAATGGGAGATTTGATGTAAAGGCAGAGCTGTGTTGCCAATTGATGAATGGTTCAATTGGTGCACATAAAAACGTCTGTGGAGGATGCAACACACAGTGTGAGAGAGAGAGAGAGAGAGAATAGGAGGAGAGAGAGAAGATGAGGAGAGAGAGAGGATGAGACAAATTTACCAGTAAATAGCGTGCCTGTGTCCAGATGAGGTTTTGATATTCAGGACACAGGACAGAGGGGAGATGGGGGAGTCGGGCGCGAGGTGGGGGAGGAGGGGAGAGGGAGGAAGGGAGATGGAGGAGGGGAGAGGGAGGAAGGGAGAGTGAGGAGGGGAGAGGGAGAATTGGAAAGCGAGGAGGAGAGAAGGGAAGAAGGGAGGAAGGGAGAGGATGGGAGAGGAAGGAGGGGAGAGGGAGGAGGGGAAGACGTAGTAATTATTCACATTCTTATGGACACACACACATAAACAGTGTCTCACAAAACCATATGACCTTGATAAAGGATAAATATCTCAGACCGTACACGTACACACATACTCACACACTCAAGCACACACACACACACACACACACACACACACACACACACACACACACACACACACACACACACACACACACACACACACACACACACACACACACACACACACACACACACACACACACACACACACACACACACACACACGCACAGAAATACCGACATACGAACACATGGACATAAGGACACACAAACACATGAGGGTAATGGTGGTCTGAAAAAATGTGCTCACGTGTCGTAAACTACCACAGATGCTCAGAGTCACCTTGAGAATGAGAGGGCTGACAGGTGATGAAGGGGGGAAGAGGAGGAAGAGGAGGAAGAGAGGGGTGGCGGTTGGATAAGAAAGAGATATTATTGGAATATGTGAAACTAGAAAGGGAATGGGGGGACAGAGTGTTAGGAGAGGGCGGGAAGAGGAGTGGTTGAATAAGGTAGAGACAGGAAACAGAGTTATAAAGAGGTGAGAGGGTGGAGATACTGTGGAGCGTGATCTGTGTTTTTTTTATCGAATAAAATATAAACTGAAGATATCTATTGATTTGAACTGTATTACTCTAAGATATTTGATTAACAATCTATGGTTGTAGTTCAATTCTAGTAGTCTTTCACAACATGTTGACTGATATTTGGTATTTCTATTCCTTTCATATGAAATCTTTTGTAACCTGCATCTGAGAAAAGTGTTTGATGTGTTTGGTGTGCGACTCTTTTGAACTAATTGTGTGTCACTCATGTCATTGCTGAGTCACTCTCTAGATCAGAAGGCGTAATTGGTTTTGCCAGAAGGAGTGTTAATTACCTTGGCAATGCCAAGTTTCCGGGCTTGGTGCCCACAATCATCCCAACCATCACAGGAGCTGAAATGCCTTCCGTGTTCCGAGGTAAAGATTCCAAGATTCTGATCGAATTGTGTTAACTGACCGAAATGGACAGAAGTGAAATAAAATCATTTGAGCAATAAACATATTTCACACTAGACATCAGTCATAAAGGTTGTTCTCTGACTGGTCTGATCGCAAAGAAACACAGAACCAACTGGCGAGCAGACTCACTGCAAACTCTTGTCAGAGCCTGATTGAGGAAAACTGGAATGAAATAACATCCAACCCCACCTACTTGTTGTCAAGTTGGTGAATTTGGGTGTCAACACTCTACTGATTAAGTGGATCAACAGTTTCCTTGTGAATGGTACCCATCAAGTGAAGATTAACTCCACCATCTTCACATCTAGAATGATGAATATGGGAGCCTCTCAAGGTTGCGTGCTTTCACCAATCCCGTACACACTGTATACTAACAATTGTCAAGCCTCTGACCCAGCCCACAAATTCTTTCAATATGTAGATGACACTGCTGTTGTGGGTTTCCTCCATCCAGTGGTGCACAATTAACTCTCTTGAAATGAACGGTAAGAACACAAAAGAGATGGAAAGTGATTTTTAGAAGGAACAAAACCCCCCCAAAATCTATGGGGAATCAGTCGATAGAGTGACCTCATATACAGCGCATTCGGAAACTATTCAGACCCCTTCCCTTTTTCAAAATTTGGTTACGTTACAGCGCAGTGGTCTAAGGCACTGCATCTCAGTGCAAGAGGTGACACTACAGTCCCTGGTTCGAATCAAGGCTGAATCACATCTGGCTGTGATTGGGAGTCCCATAGGGTAGTGCACAATTTGTCCAGTGTTGTCTGGGTTTTGTCGGGTAGGCCGTCATTGTAAACAATCATTTGTTCTTAATTAACTGACATGCCTTGTTAAATAAAGGTAAAATAAAAATAAATACAAATAAGTATTCAGACCCTGTGCTAAGAGACTCGAAAACGAGCTCCGGTGCACCCTGTTTCCATTGATCATCCTTGAGATGTTTCTACAACTTGATTGGAGCCCACCTGTGGTAAATTCAATTGATTTGACAAGATTTGGAAAGGCACACACCTGTCTATATAAAGTCCCACAGTTGACAGTGGAGGTCAGAGCAAAAATCAAGACATGAGGTCAAAGGAATTGTCCGTAGTTCCGAGACAGGATTGTGTCGAGGCACAGATCTGGGGAAGGGTACCAAAACATTTCTTCAGCATTGAAGGTCCCCAAGAACACAGTGACCTCCATCATTCTTAAATGGAAGAAGTTTGGAACCACCAAGACTCTCCCTAGAAGTGGCCCTCCGGCCAAACTGAGCAATCGGGGGAGAAGGGTCTTGGTCAAGGATGTGACCAAGAACCTGATGGTCACTCTGACAGAGCTTCGTGGTTCCTCTGTGGAGATGGGAGAACCTTTCAGAAGGACAACCATCTCTGCAGCACTCCACCAATCAGGCCTTAATGGTAGAGTGGCCAGGCGGAAGCAACTCCTCAAGAAAAGGCACATGACAGCCCGCTTGGAGTATGCCAAAAGGCAATTAAAAGGCCTCTCAGACCATGAGCATTCTCTGGTCTAATGAAACCAAGATTGAATTCTTTGGCCTGAATGATAAGCATCAGGTCTGGAGGAAACCTGTCACCATTCCTACAGTGATGGTGTTGGCAGCATCATGCTGTGCGGATGTTTTTCAGTGGCAGTGACTGGGAGACTAGTCAGGATCGAGGGAAAGATGAATGGAGCAGAAAGATCCTTGATGAAAACCTTCTCCAAAGAACTCAGAACCTCAGACTGAGGCAAAGGTTCACCTTCCAACAGAACAACGACCTTAAGCACTCAGTCAAGAGAATGTAGACTTCAAAACTATAAAATAACAGAAATGGAATGATTTTAGATTCTTCAAAGTAGCCACCCTTTTCTTTGATGACCGCTTTGCACTCTCTTGGCATTCTCTCAACCAGCTTCACCTGGAATGCTTTTCCAACAATCTTGAAGGTGTTCCCACATATGCTGAACTCTTGTTGAATGCTTTTCCTTCACTCTGCTGGCCACTCATCAACAAACCATCTCAATTGGAATGAGGTCGGGTGATTGTGGAGGCCAGGTCATCTGATTCAGCACTCCATCACTCTGTTTCTTGGTCAAATGGCCCTTATACAGCCTGAAGGTGTGTTGGGTCATTGTCCTGTGGAAAAACAAATTAAAGTCCCACTAAGTGCAAACCTGATGGGATGGCGCATTGCTGCAGAATGCTGTGGTAGCCATGCTGGTCAAGTGTTCCTTGAATTGTAAATACATCACTGATAGTGTCACCAGAAAAGCACCCCCACACCATCAAACCTCTTCCTCCATGCTTCATGGTGGGAACCACACATGCAGATATCATATTCACCTACCCTGCCTCTCCTAAAGACACACAGGTTGAAACCAAAAATCTCAAATTTGTTGTAACTTGAACTCTGTGAAGCATTTATTTGGGCTGGTAACTCTAATGAACGTATCCTCTGCAGCAGAGGTAACTCTGGGTCTTCCTTTCCTGTGGCGGTCCTCATGCGATTCAGTTTCATCATAGCGCTTGATGGTTTCTGCGACTGCACTTGAAGAAACTTTCAAAGTTGTTGAAATTTTCCATATTGACTGACTGTTGTTTCTCTTTGCTTAATTCAGCTGTTCTTGCCATAATATAGACTTGGTCTTTTACCAAATAGGGCTGTCTTCTGTATACCACCCCTTGTCACAACACAACTGATTGGCTCAAAAGCATTAAGAATGAAAGAAATTCCACAAATGTACTTTTAACAAGGCACACCTGTTAATTGAAATGCATTCCACGTAACTACCTCATGAAGCTGGTTGAGAGAATTCCAAGAGAGTGCAAAGCTGTCATCAAGGCAAAGGGTGGCTACTTTGGAGAATCTGAAATATAAAACATATTTGGATATGTAATACTTTTTTGGTTACTACATGATTCCATATGTGTTGTATCATAGTGTTGATGTCATCACTATTATTCACCAATGTAGAAAATAGTAAAAATAAAGAAAAAACCTTGAATGAGTACGTGTGTCCACACTTTTGACTGGTACTTTATGTGAATGTGGTATTTCATTAATTTTTTTTTGCAAAAATGTCTAAAAACCTGTTTTTGGGGTTTATCGAGTATTGTGTGCAGGGGGAAAAACAAAAAATGATGAGGGGGAAAAACGATGTAATCACATTTATAATAAGGCTGCAATGTAACAAAATGTGGAAAAAGTCAAAGGTTCTGAATACTTTCTGTAAATATCTGGGAATCGAAATAGAAAATAAAACTGAAGTTTTATTGCAATGACTGTGCCCTTGCAAAGACAAAGAAACTGCTGCAGAGAAAATGTTCTTTAACACAAACTGAACCATTTTAATGTTGATCGCCGTATTCCATGGACGTTCTACTTATCTGTGTGCTGGCCTTTGGTCTGATTTGCATGTTTGGAAACATGGGAGCGCAAGACAAAGTCAAGCTTCAGCGCTTGATCAAGACGATGGGAAGGATAAATGGTATAGACCAAGAATCAGCCTCCAACCTGTACACAAAATGTATTCTCCTAAAACAGCCCCTTCACTCAAAACTCAATCACTGCAGCAGCCGGACAAGGCGAAAGAGATTTATTCAAAAGAAAATGAGAACAGCTAATTATGGGGGACTCTGTTATTCCAATGGCCATTAGGCTGTACATTTACATTACATTTAAGTCATTTAGCAGACGCTCTTATCCAGAGCGACTTACAAATTGGTGCATTCACCTTATGACATCCAGTGGAACAGCCACTTTACAATAGTGCATCTACATCTTTTAGGGGGGTGAGAAGGATTACTTATCCTATCCTAGGTATTCCTTAAAGAGGTGGGGTTTCAGGTGTCTCCGGAAGGTGGTGATTGACTCCGCTGTCCTGGCGTCGTGAGGGAGTTTGTTCCACCATTGGGGGCCAGAGCAGCGAACAGTTTTGACTGGGCTGAGCGGGAACTGTACTTCCTCAGTGGTAGGGAGGCGAGCAGGCCAGAGGTGGATGAACGCAGTGCCCTTGTTTGGGTGTAGGGCCTGATCAGAGCCTGGAGGTACTGAGGTGCCGTTCCCCTCACAGCTCCGTAGGCAAGCACCATGGTCTTGTAGCGGATGCGAGCTTCAACTGGAAGCCAGTGGAGAGAGCGGAGGAGTGGGGTGACGTGAGAGAACTTGGGAAGGTTGAACACCAGACGGGCTGCGGCGTTCTGGATGAGTTGTAGGGGTTTAATGGCACAGGCAGGGAGCCTAGCCAACAGCGAGTTGCAGTAATCCAGACGGGAGATGACAAGTGCCTGGATTAGGACCTGCGCCGCTTCCTGTGTGAGGCAGGGTCGTACTCTGCGGATGTTGTAGAGCATGAACCTACAGGAACGGGCCACCGCCTTGATGTTAGTTGAGAACGACAGGGTGTTGTCCAGGATCACGCCAAGGTTCTTAGCGCTCTGGGAGGAGGACACAATGGAGTTGTCAACCGTGATGGCGAGATCATGGAACGGGCAGTCCTTCCCCGGGAGGAAGAGCAGCTCCGTCTTGCCGAGGTTCAGCTTGAGGTGGTGATCCGTCATCCACACTGATATGTCTGCCAGACATGCAGAGATGCGATTCGCCACCTGGTCATCAGAAGGGGGAAAGGAGAAGATTAATTGTGTGTCGTCTGCATAGCAATGATAGGAGAGACCATGTGAGGTTATGACAGAGCCAAGTGACTTGGTGTATAGCGAGAATAGGAGAGGGCCTAGAACAGAGCCCTGGGGGACACCAGTGGTGAGAGTGCGTGGTGAGGAGACAGATTCTCGCCACGCCACCTGGTAGGAGCGACCTGTCAGGTAGGACGCAATCCAAGCGTGGGCCGCGCCGGAGATGCCCAACTCGGAGAGGGTGGAGAGGAGGATCTGATGGTTCACAGTATCGAAGGCAGCCGATAGGTCTAGAAGGATGAGAGCAGAGGAGAGAGAGTTAGCTTTAGCAGTGCGGAGCGCCTCCGTGATGCAGAGAAGAGCAGTCTCAGTTGAATGACTAGTCTTGAAACCTGACTGATTTGGATCAAGAAGGTCATTCTGAGAGAGATAGCGGTAGAGCTGGCCAAGGACGGCACGTTCAAGAGTTTTGGAGAGAAAAGAAAGAAGGGATACTGGTCTGTAGTTGTTGACATCGGAGGGATCGAGTGTAGGTTTTTTCAGAAGGGGTGTACAATGCATAGTCTATTGCAGGGATCATCAACTAGATTCAGCCACGGGCCAATTGTTCTCTAATTTGTGGATTGCAAATTGACCGCAAGATGGCCAAACAGATACAAGATTTGAATAAAACAATAATTTCAAACCTTGCTTACATTGATATACGATCACATGTCTCTATTATAGTTGGGAACAAATGTAAAATAAAACCTCCTGCCAGTTGGTGAACCCTGGTCTATTGGTCCCTTAGAGTGTACAGCATATTGCACTTTCACAGTCAATCTGTAGACTATTGTAGGCATTTTCAAATACATTTTCTTGCATATTATTCTCTGTTTTTATGTATCCTCTTTTTAAACAAATGACCAAATTAATTTCCACCTGGTGGGAAAATAAAGTTGATCTGAAATCACAAAAGTTTTAGGTGTATTTCTTTCGACAAAATCAAACTAAGATAGCGGGAAAACCTTAACTAGTCAGAATATATCTGATTTGAAAACCAAAAGGGACCTCTATTCTGTTGAGATCGAAGCAGATTTTGTTATGCCAGCAGGACGGAGACAGGCATTTATCTCATGAATCGTGTGTAGAGTGGTAGAAAACAAAGATGTTGAAATCGAAGCAGATTTTGTTATGCCAGCAGGACGGAGACAGGCATTTATCTCATGAATCGTGTGTAGAGTGGTAGAAAACAAAGATGCCATTTTCTCTTTCACAAAGAAACCCTAAAAGATTTAGATGAGGAAAAATGATTACGTTGCTCTGCATATTAGGCATGATATGATCTTTTCCATCCAGAGAGGTGGCGGTATGATTTGTCATCACTTCTATACTGTCACCAGCTTATTAGGCCAGGGGATTCAATTCCAAGGTGCTCCAGTTTCTGAATGGTTCCAGGATGGGTTTTTTGGGGGAGCAATGTGAGCGTGCCACAGGCAGCGTTGTGGTTCTCTATACATTGGTGTGTACACAGGCCATACATCATCAACACTGTCAGACACACAGACACAGACTAGACACACACTGTAAAACCCAAGGTGTTTTTAAATCAAACGTGGTACTGACTCAAAACTGAACATCATCTTAACTCTTAGTTTAATACACCAATGGTAGCATGATATTCTCTTCCCTAATTTAAATAAGTACCGCCTTGTAACCAACATCAGAGAAGGAACGTTTGCAGAGGGGCGTGGTTTATATAGCTAGATAGCTATTCTACTGGTGAGAAATTTTGACAGTAGGGTGTCAGAAAATATAATTACAGTTCACCCTGTTAATCTATTGCAAAAACACATATATGTTTCCTTTTCATCTGTGTCTGGTGTTAGCTAGTTACTGGCCAGCTAGGTCTTCATCTGTGTCTGGTGTTAGTTAGTTACTGGCCAGCTAGGTCTTCATCTGTGTCTGGTGTTAGCTAGTTACTGGCCAGCTAGGTCTTCATCTGTGTCTGGTGTTAGCTAGTTACTGGCCAGCTAGGTCTTCATCTGTGTCTGGTGTTAGTTAGTTACTGGCCAGCTAGGTCTTCATCTGTGTCTGGTGTTAGCTAGTTACTGGCCAGCTAGGTCTTCATCTGTGTCTGGTGTTAGCTAGTTACTGGCCAGCTAGGTCTTCATCTGTGTCTGGTGTTAGCTAGTTACTGGCCAGCTAGGTCTTCATCTGTGTCTGGTGTTAGCTAGTTACTGGCCAGCTAGGTCTTCATCTGTGTCTGGTGTTAGCTAGGTACTGGCCAGCTAGGTCTTCATGTGTGTCTGGTGTTAGCTAGTTACTGGCCAGCTAGGTCTTCATCTGTGTCTGGTGTTAGCTAGGTACTGGCCAGCTAGGTCTTCATCTGTGTCTGGTGTTAGCTAGTTACTGGCCAGCTAGGTCATCTGTGTCATCTGTGTCTAGTGTTAGCTAGGTCTTCATCTGTGTCTGGTGTTACTAGTTACTGGCCAGCTAGGTCTTCATCTGTGTCTGGTGTTAGCTAGTTACTGGCCAGCTAGGTCTTCATCTGTGTCTGGTGTTAGCTAGTTACTGGCCAGCTAGGTCTTCATCTGTGTCTGGTGTGGCCAGCTAGGTCTTCATATGCTAGGTCTTCATGTGTGTCTGGTGTTAGCTAGTTACTGGCCAGCTAGGTCTTCATCTGTGTCTGGTGTTAGCTAGGTACTGGCCAGCTAGGTCTTCATCTGTGTCTGGTGTTAGCTAGGTACTGGCCAGCTAGGTCTTCATCTGTGTCTGGTGTTAGCTAGGTACTGGCCAGCTAGGTCTTCATCTGTGTCTGGTGTTAGCTAGTTACTGGCCAGCTAGGTCTTCATTCAGCATGGAACAAAATGGGGGGAAGGTCGTTCAAAACTCAAACGCCAATGTCAAGTCAACACATTGTTGCTGTAAACCGCTTTGCAAGAAAGGGAGATTACAATTTCAAGGTTTTGTGTTTCAATGAATTTGCGTGAGTGGATTTTACTGCAATGCTGCTCACAGTATCCACATTGCTAGAAAAAAAGCTGTCAGTCAAAGCTCATGAATATAAACTCCCCAGACACCCAGCCTGTCTTTTCAAACTTCTAGGTAGTTAGCCACTACTATTCAGGACCTTTCATTTAAAATGTTATCAATCACATATGCCAAATATCACATGTGCCGAATACAACAGGTGTAGACTTGACTGTGAAATGCTTACTTACGAGCCTATTCCTAGAAATGCAGAGATAAAAGGTAAGAAAAATATTAGCTAAATAAGAAAGGAAATAGTAACACAATGAAATAATAACGAGGCTGAATACAAGGAGTGAGTACCAGTACCGAGTCAAGGGATACGAGATAGTTGAGGTAATTAAGGTAATGCAGTAAGTACAAGTATGGGTAAAAGTGACTAGGCAATCAGGATAGATAATAAACAGAGAAGCAGCAGCTTATGTAAAAAGTGTGAATGTGTGAGTGAGCGTGTGTGTGTGGCGTCAATATGCATGTGAGTGTGTGTTTTGTGTGTGTGAGCATATGCAGTGTGTGTGTGGCGTCAATATGCATGTGAGTGTGTGTTTTGTGTGTGTGAGCATATGCAGTGTGTGTGTGGCGTCAATATGCATGTGAGTGTGTGTTTTGTGTGTGTGAGCATATGCAGTGTGTGTGTGGCGTCAATATGCATGTGAGTGTGTGTTTTGTGTGTGTGAGCATATGCAGTGTGTGTGTGGCGTCAATATGCATGTGAGTGTGTGTTTTGTGTGTGTGAGCATATGCAGTGTGTGTGTGGCGTCAATATGCATGTGAGTGTGTGTTTTGTGTGTGTGAGCATATGCAGTGTGTGTGTGTGAGTGTTGGAGTGTCAGTGTAGTATGTGTGAGTGTGTGGAGTCCTTAGTGATGTGGACGCAGAGGAGCTTGAAGCTCTCAATCTGCTCCACTACAGCCCCGTCAAGATGAATGGGGGAGTGTTCGGCCCTCCATTTCCTGTAGTCCACGATCATCTCCTTTGTCTTGCTGATGTTGAGAGAGAGGTTGTTGTCCTGGCATCACACTACCAGGTCTCTGACCTCATCCCTACATTGAGTGATTGATTGATTAATCTAATGTTACACAAAGATAAATAACATACATTTTTCTAAACTAATCCAATCTGTTAGTTAGATTTATTGCACCCATTACTGAAATGGTTGTTCCAGTTTCAATGGTTCAGGTCGTCTCCTCACACTGTTCTTAACCCTGACAGTCATTATGAATACAGGACGTCTCCTCACACTGTTCTTAACCCTGACAGTCATTATGAATACAGGTCGTCTCCTCACACTGTTCTTAACCCTGGCAGGCATTATGAATACAGGTCGTCTCCTCACACTGTTCTTAACCCTGACAGTCATTATGAATGAGGTTGGGAGTGAATACAGGTCGTCTCCTCACACTGTTCTTAACCCTGGCAGTCATTATGAATGAGGTTGTGAGTGAATACAGGTCGTCTCCTCACACTGTTCTTAACCCTGACAGTCATTATGAATGAGGTTGGGAGTGAATACAGGTCGTCTCCTCACACTGTTCTTAACCCTGACAGTCATTATGAATAAAGGTTGGGAGTGAATACAGGTCGTCTCCTCACACTGTTCTTAACCCTGACAGTCATTATGAATGAGGTTGGGAGTGAATACAGGTCGTCTCCTCACACTGTTCTTAACCCTGACAGTCATTATGAATGAGGTTGTGAGTGAATACAGGTCGTCTCCTCACACTGTTCTTAACCCTGACAGTCATTATGAATGAGGTTGGGAGTGAATACAGGTCGTCTCCTCACACTGTTCTTAACCCTGACAGTCATTATGAATGAGGTTGGGAGTGAATACAGGTCGTCTCCTCACACTGTTCTTAACCCTGGCAGTCATTATGAATGAGGTTGGGAGTGAATACAGGTCGTCTCCTCACACTGTTCTTAACCCTGGCAGTCATTATGAATGCAGGTTGGGAGTGAATACAGGTCGTCTCCTCACACTGTTCTTAACCCTGGCAGTCATTATGAATGAGGTTGGGAGTGAATACAGGTCGTCTCCTCACACTGTTCTTAACCCTGGCAGTCATTATGAATGAGGTTGGGAGTGAATACAGGTCGTCTCCTCACACTGTTCTTAACCCTGGCAGTCATTATGAATGAGGTTGGGAGTGAATACAGGTCGTCTCCTCACGCTGTTCTTAACCCTGACAGTCATTATGAATGAGGTTGTGAGTGAATACAGGTCGTCTCCTCACACTGTTCTTAACCCTGACAGTCATTATGAATGAGGTTGGGAGTGAATACAGGTCGTCTCCTCACACTGTTCTTAACCCTGACAGTCATTATGAATGAGGTTGGGAGTGAATACAGGTCGTCTCCTCACACTGTTCTTAACCCTGGCAGTCATTATGAATGAGGTTGGGAGTGAATACAGGTCGTCTCCTCACACTGTTCTTAACCCTGACAGTCATTATGAATGAGGTTGGGAGTGAATACAGGTCGTCTCCTCACACTGTTCTTAACCCTGACAGTCATTATGAATGAGGTTGGGAGTGAATACAGGTCGTCTCCTCACACTGTTCTTAACCCTGACAGTCATTATGAATGAGGTTGGGAGTGAATACAGGTCGTCTCCTCACACTGTTCTTAACCCTGACAGTCATTATGAATGAGGTTGGGAGTGAATACAGGTCGTCTCCTCACACTGTTCTTAACCCTGACAGTCATTATGAATGAGGTTGTGAGTGAATACAGGTCGTCTCCTCACACTGTTCTTAACCCTGACAGTCATTATGAATGAGGTTGGGAGTGAATACAGGTCGTCTCCTCACACTGTTCTTAACCCTGACAGTCATTATGAATGAGGTTGGGAGTGAATACAGGTCGTCTCCTCACACTGTTCTTAACCCTGGCAGTCATTATGAATGAGGTTGGGAGTGAATACAGGTCGTCTCCTCACACTGTTCTTAACCCTGGCAGTCATTATGAATGCAGGTTGGGAGTGAATACAGGTCGTCTCCTCACACTGTTCTTAACCCTGGCAGTCATTATGAATGAGGTTGGGAGTGAATACAGGTCGTCTCCTCACACTGTTCTTAACCCTGGCAGTCATTATGAATGAGGTTGGGAGTGAATACAGGTCGTCTCCTCACACTGTTCTTAACCCTGGCAGTCATTATGAATGAGGTTGGGAGTGAATACAGGTCGTCTCCTCACGCTGTTCTTAACCCTGGCAGGCATTATGAATACAGGTCGTCTCCTCACACTGTTCTTAACCCTGACAGTCATTATGAATGAGGTTGGGAGTGAATACAGGTCGTCTCTTCACACTGTTCTTAACCCTGGCAGTCATTATGAATACAGGTCGTCTCCTCACACTGTTCTTAACCCTGGCAGTCATTATGAATACAGGTCGTCTCCTCACACTGTTCTTAACCCTGACAGTCATTATGAATACAGGTCGTCTCCTCACACTGTTCTTAACCCTGACAGTCATTATGAATGAGGTTGGGAGTGAATACAGGTCGTCTCTTCACACTGTTCTTAACCCTGACAGTCATTATGAATGAGGTTGGGAGTGAATACAGGTCGTCTCCTCACACTGTTCTTAACCCTGGCAGTCATTATGAATACAGGTCGTCTCCTCACACTGTTCTTAACCCTGACAGTCATTATGAATGAGGTTGGGAGTGAATACAGGTCGTCTCCTCACACTGTTCTTAACCCTGGCAGTCATTATGAATACAGGTCGTCTCCTCACACTGTTCTTAACCCTGACAGTCATTATGAATGAGGTTGGGAGTGAATACAGGTCGTCTCTTCACACTGTTCTTAACCCTGACAGTCATTATGAATGAGGTTGGGAGTGAATACAGGTCGTCTCCTCACACTGTTCTTAACCCTGACAGTCATTATGAATGAGGTTGGGAGTGAATACAGGTCGTCTCCTCACACTGTTCTTAACCCTGGCAGTCATTATGAATGAGGTTGGGAGTGAATACAGGTCGTCTCCTCACACTGTTCTTAACCCTGACAGTCATTATGAATGAGGTTGGGAGTGAATACAGGTCGTCTCCTCACACTGTTCTTAACCCTGACAGTCATTATGAATGAGGTTGGGAGTGAATACAGGTCGTCTCCTCACACTGTTCTTAACCCTGGCAGTCATTATGAATGAGGTTGGGAGTGAATACAGGTCGTCTCCTCACACTGTTCTTAACCCTGGCAGTCATTATGAATGCAGGTTGTGAGTGAATACAGGTCGTCTCCTCACACTGTTCTTAACCCTGGCAGTCATTATGAATGAGGTTGGGAGTGAATACAGGTCGTCTCCTCACACTGTTCTTAACCCTGGCAGTCATTATGAATGCAGGTTGTGAGTGAATACAGGTCGTGTCCTCACACTGTTCTTAACCCTGACAGTCATTATGAATGAGGTTGGGAGTGAATACAGGTCGTCTCCTCACACTGTTCTTAACCCTGACAGTCATTATGAATGAGGTTGGGAGTGAATACAGGTCGTCTCCTCACACTGTTCTTAACCCTGACAGTCATTATGAATGAGGTTGGGAGTGAATACAGGTCGTCTCCTCACACTGTTCTTAACCCTGGCAGGCATTATGAATACAGGACGTCTCCTCACACTGTTCTTAACCCTGGCAGTCATTATGAATGCAGGTTGTGAGTGAATACAGGTCGTCTCCTCACACTGTTCTTAACCCTGGCAGGCATTATGAATACAGGACGTCTCCTCACACTGTTCTTAACCCTGACAGTCATTATGAATTCAGGTTGGGAGTGAATACAGGACGTCTCCTCACACTGTTCTTAACCCTGGCAGTCATTATGAATGAGGTTGGGAGTGAATACAGGTCGTCTCCTCACACTGTTCTTAACCCTGGCAGGCATTATGAATACAGGTCGTCTCCTCACACTGTTCTTAACCCTGACAGTCATTATGAATGAGGTTGGGAGTGAATACAGGTCGTCTCCTCACACTGTTCTTAACCCTGGCAGTCATTATGAATGAGGTTGGGAGTGAATACAGGTCGTCTCCTCACACTGTTCTTAACCCTGGCAGGCATTATGAATACAGGTCGTCTCCTCACACTGTTCTTAACCCTGACAGTCATTATGAATGCAGGTTGGGAGTGAATACAGGTCGTCTCCTCACACTGTTCTTAACCCTGACAGTCATTATGAATGAGGTTGGGAGTGAATACAGGTCGTCTCCTCACACTGTTCTTAACCCTGACAGTCATTATGAATGAGGTTGGGAGTGAATACAGGTCGTCTCCTCACACTGTTCTTAACCCTGGCAGTCATTATGAATGAGGTTGGGAGTGAATACAGGTCGTCTCCTCACACTGTTCTTAACCCTGGCAGGCATTATGAATACAGGTCGTCTCCTCACACTGTTCTTAACCCTGACAGTCATTATGAATGCAGGTTGGGAGTGAATACAGGTCGTCTCCTCACACTGTTCTTAACCCTGACAGTCATTATGAATGAGGTTGGGAGTGAATACAGGTCGTCTCCTCACACTGTTCTTAACCCTGGCAGTCATTATGAATGAGGTTGTGAGTGAATACAGGTCGTCTCCTCACACTGTTCTTAACCCTGGCAGTCATTATGAATGCAGGTTGTGAGTGAATACAGGTCGTCTCCTCACACTGTTCTTAACCCTGGCAGTCATTATGAATGCAGGTTGTGAGTGAATACAGGTCGTCTCCTCACACTGTTCTTAACCCTGGCAGTCATTATGAATGCAGGTTGGGAGTGAATACAGGTCGTCTCCTCACACTGTTCTTAACCCTGACAGTCATTATGAATGAGGTTGGGAGTGAATACAGGTCGTCTCCTCACACTGTTCTTAACCCTGGCAGTCATTATGAATGAGGTTGGGAGTGAATACAGGTCGTGTCCTCACACTGTTCTTAACCCTGACAGTCATTATGAATGAGGTTGGGAGTGAATACAGGTCGTCTCCTCACACTGTTCTTAACCCTGACAGTCATTATGAATGAGGTTGGGAGTGAATACAGGTCGTCTCCTCACACTGTTCTTAACCCTGACAGTCATTATGAATGAGGTTGGGAGTGAATACAGGTCGTCTCCTCACACTGTTCTTAACCCTGACAGTCATTATGAATGAGGTTGGGAGTGAATACAGGTCGTCTCCTCACACTGTTCTTAACCCTGACAGTCATTATGAATGAGGTTGGGAGTGAATACAGGTCGTCTCCTCACACTGTTCTTAACCCTGACAGTCATTATGAATGAGGTTGGGAGTGAATACAGGTCGTCTCCTCACACTGTTCTTAACCCTGACAGTCATTATGAATGAGGTTGGGAGTGAATACAGGTCGTCTCCTCACACTGTTCTTAACCCTGACAGTCATTATGAATGAGGTTGGGAGTGAATACAGGTCGTCTCCTCACACTGTTCTTAACCCTGACAGTCATTATGAATGAGGTTGGGAGTGAATACAGGTCGTCTCCTCACACTGTTCTTAACCCTGGCAGTCATTATGAATGAGGTTGTGAGTGAATACAGGTCGTCTCCTCACACTGTTCTTAACCCTGGCAGTCATTATGAATGAGGTTGGGAGTGAATACAGGTCGTCTCCTCACACTGTTCTTAACTCTGGCAGTCATTATGAATGAGGTTGGGAGTGAATACATGTCGTCTCCTAACACTGTTCTTAACCCTGGCAGGCATTATGAATACAGGACGTCTCCTCACACTGTTCTTAACCCTGGCAGTCATTATGAATGAGGTTGGGAGTGAATACAGGTCGTCTCCTAACACTGTTCTTAACCCTGGCAGGCATTATGAATACAGGACGTGATTTGAGTAATGTAAGATATGTAAACATTATTAAAGTGGCATTACAGTGGCATTATTTAAAGTGGCATTGTTTAAAGTGACTAGTGATCCATTAATTAAAGTGGCCAGTGATTGCGTCTCAATGTAGGCAGCAGCCTCTCTGAGTTAGTGATGGCTGTTTAGCAGTCTGATGGCCTTGAGATAGAAGCTGTTTTTCAGTCTCTCGGTCCCAGCTTTGATGCACCTGTACTGACCTCGCCTTCTGGATGGTAGCGGTGTAAACAGGCAGTGGCTCGGGTGGTTGTTGTCCTTGATGATCTTTTTGGCCTTCCTGTGACATCGAGTGCTATAGGTGTCCTGGAGGGCAGGTAGTTTGCCCCCGGTGATGCATTGGGCAGACCGCACCTCCCCCTGCAGAGCCTTGCGGTTAAGGGCGGAGCAGCTGCCGTACCAGGCTGTGATACAGCCCGACAGGATGCTCTCGATTGTGCACCTGTAATTTTCATCATAGGTACAATTCAACTATAACAGACAAAATTAGAAAAAAAATCCAGAAAATCACATTGTAGGATTTTTTATCAATTTATTTGCAGTGTACCTATGATGGAAATTACAGGCCTCTCTCATCTTTTTAAGTGGGAGAACTTGCACAATTGGTGGCTGATTTAAATACTTTTTTTGCCCCACTGTATATATATATATATATATATATATATATATATATATATAGTACCAGTCAAAAGTTTGCATATTGACCCTGTTCCAGGTTACAGTAATGATATTGACCCTGTTCCAGGTTAGATGAGTGATATTGACCCTGTTCCAAGTTACAGTAATGATATTGACCCTGTTCCAGGTTAGAGTAATGATATTGACCCTGTTCCAGGTTACAGTAATGATATTGACCCTGTTCCAGGTTACAGTGGTGATATTGACCCTGTTTCAGGTTACAGTAATGATATGGACCCTGTTTCAGGTTACAGTAATGATATTGACCCTATTCCAGGTTACAGTAATGATATTGACCCTGTTCCAGGTTACAGTAATGATGTTGACCCTATTCCAGGTTACAGTAATGATATTGACCCTGTTCCAGATTACAGTAATGATATTGGCCCTGTTCCAGGTTACAGTAATGATATTGGCCCTGTTCCAGGTTACAGTAGTGATATTGACTCTGTTTCAGGTCACAGTAATGATATTGACCCGGTTCCAGGTTACAGTAATGATATTGACCCTGTTCCAGATTACAGTAATGATATTGGCCCTGTTCCAGGTTACAGTAGTGATATTGACTCTGTTTCAGGTTACAGTAATGATATTGACCCTGTTCCAGGTTATAGTAATGATATTGACCCTGTTCCAGGTTACAGTAGTGATATTGACCCTGTTCCAGGTTACAGTAGTGATATTTACCCTGTTCCAGGTTACAGTAGTGATATTGACCCTGTTTCAGGTTACAGTAATGATATTGACCCTGTTCCAGGTTAGATGAGTGATATTGACCCTGTTCCAAGTTACAGTAATGATATTGACCCTGTTCCAGGTTAGAGTAATGATATTGACCCTGTTCCAGGTTACAGTAATGATATTGACCCTGTTCCAGGTTACAGTGGTGATATTGACCCTGTTTCAGGTTACAGTGATGATATGGACCCTGTTTCAGGTTACAATAATGATATTGACCCTGTTCCAGATTACAGTAATGATATTGACCCTGTTCCAGATTAGATATTGACCCTGTTCCAGGTTACAGTAATGATATTGCCCCTATTCCAGGTTACAGTAATGATATTGACCCTGTTCCAGGTTACAGTAATGATATTGACCCTGTTCCAGGTTACAGTAATGATGTTGACCCTATTCCAGGTTACAGTAATGATATTGACCCGGTTCCAGGTTACAGTAATGATATTGACCCTGTTCCAGATTACAGTAATGATATTGGCCCTGTTCCAGGTTACAGTAGTGATATTGACTCTGTTTCAGGTTACAGTAATGATATTGACCCGGTTCCAGGTTACAGTGGTGATATTGACCCTGTTTCAGGTTACAGTAATGATATTGACCCTGTTCCAGGTTAGATGAGTGATATTGACCCTGTTCCAAGTTACAGTAATGATATTGACCCTGTTCCAGGTTAGAGTAATGATATTGACCCTGTTCCAGGTTACAGTAATGATATTGACCCTGTTCCAGGTTACAGTGGTGATATTGACCCTGTTTCAGGTTACAGTGATGATATGGACCCTGTTTCAGGTTACAATAATGATATTGACCCTGTTCCAGATTACAGTAATGATATTGACCCTGTTCCAGATTAGATATTGACCCTGTTCCAGGTTACAGTAATGATATTGACCCTATTCCAGGTTACAGTAATGATATTGACCCTGTTCCAGGTTACAGTAATGATATTGACCCTGTTCCAGGTTACAGTAATGATGTTGACCCTATTCCAGGTTACAGTAATGATATTGACCCGGTTCCAGGTTACAGTAATGATATTGACCCTGTTCCAGATTACAGTAATGATATTGGCCCTGTTCCAGGTTACAGTAGTGATATTGACTCTGTTTCAGGTTACAGTAATGATATTGACCCGGTTCCAGGTTACAGTGGTGATATTGACCCTGTTTCAGGTTACAGTAATGATATGGACCCCGTTTCAGGTTACAATAATGATATTGACCCTGTTCCAGGTTACAGTAGTGATATTTACCCTGTTCCAGGTTACAGTAGTGATATTGACCCTGTTTCAGGTTACAGTAATGATATTGACCCTGTTCCAGGTTAGATGAGTGATATTGACCCTGTTCCAGGTTAGATGAGTGATATTGACCCTGTTCCAAGTTACAGTAATGATATTGACCCTGTTCCAGGTTACATTAATGATATTGTCCCTGTTCCAGGTTACAGTAATGATATGGACCCCGTTTCAGGTTGCAATAATGATATTGACCCTGTTCCAGGTTACAGTAATGATATTGACCCTGTTTTAGGTTACAGTAGTGATTTTGACCCTGTTCCAGGTTACAGTAATGATATTGACCCTGTTCCAGATTAGATATTGACCCTGTTCCAGGTTACAGTAATGATATTGACCCTGTTCCAGGTTACAGTAATGATATTGACCCTGTTCCAGGTTACAGTAATGATATTGACCCTGTTCCAGATTACAGTAATGATATTGGCCCTGTTCCAGGTTACAGTAGTGATATTGACTCTGTTTCAGGTTACAGTAGTGATCTTGACCCTGTTTCAGGTTACAGTAATGATATTGACCCTGTTCCAGGTTACAGTAGTGATATTTACCCTGTTCCAGGTTACAGTAGTGATATTGACCCTGTTTCAGGTTACAGTAATGATATTGACCCTGTTCCAGGTTACAGTAGTGATATTGACCTAGTTCCAGGTTAAAGTATTGATAGACCCTGTTCCAGGATAAAATAATGAAAGACCCTGTTCCAGGTTACAGTAGTGATATTGACCATGTTCCAGGTTACAGTAATGATATTGACCCTGTTCCTCGCTAGTTTTTCTAAATGACAAAATGGGGATGAGAGGTACGATTCTGAGATACACACAAAATGAGGCTTCCTGATGCTTCCTGATGGGTTCTTTGGGAACGGTGATTGTTCTATGTGGAACAATAAAGACTCAAATAACCCTTTGAGCTCTTCAATGCTTCTTTAGAGTTCACAAAAGGGTTCCTTGCTCTTTTAGTAATTATTCAAACGTAGGGGCGAGGGCTCATTGGAATATTTGGAGCGTGGTTTGTGCGCAGCTCTTTATGTGCAACCGTGAGTGAGTGTGTCATTCCAGTTTAGCTAATGTGTTGTTGGTATGGCCTTATCTACTGTATCATGTATGACTATGGCCAGTGACTGCATCCTCTAGAACAGGTATTTCCCCCAGGGGTACGTGCAATGCCGTCGGGGGTATGCCAACTAAAGAAGTGATAAACATTTAAAATAATATATATATATATATGTGTTTTTAAATGTTTTTCCTCAAATTTTCTAAAGGTCCTTTAGTAGGGCCCGCGTCCATAGAGACACATACCAGCTCTACTGGTAGTACTGCTACTACCAGCAGTACTACACCTGCACCTGTCGACGACACAAGTTGTTCTGCTTCCGCGAGCATATTCACTGCTAGCATCAGTAATTCTACATTTGTTGTTAGCCCAGCTAGCATGGACACTGACAGTTGTGAGTCTGATGCAGCCGAAGAGCTACTGCCCCCTTACCTGGCAAAGAGCCGAACAACAGACAGGGACGTTGGACCATCGAAGAGACGCAAATATGATGAAAACTACATTGATTTGGGGTTCACTTAAATTGGGAGTATTGCCTTTCCTCAGCCACAGTGTGTTATATGTGAAAAAGTACTATCTCACAACTCGATGAAACCTTCACTCTTGTGCAGGCATTTAGAAACAAAACATGCCAATTAGAAAAATAGGCCAAGGGAGTTTTTTGAGCGAGAATAAAGACGACTTTCGAGTAGTAAGACATGTATAAAAGCAACAGATACCATTAATAAGAAGGGGCTAGAAGTGACTTATATGGTGAGCTACCGAGTGGCTAGGATAGGCAAGCCCCATACTATTGTGGAGGACTTAATATTATTAAATTCTTCTTAATCTAAATGCACTGTCCGATTTACAGTAGCTATTACAGTGAAAGAATACCATGCTATTGTTTGAGGAGAGTGCACAGTTTTGAACATGGAAAAGTTATTAATACATTTAGTGTACATCATATAGTGTGTGTATGGCAGGCTTACTATGATGGCCAAAAACAACATTTGAGAGTGCTCTGACCCTGGTGCTAGAGGGGGTACGCAGCTGGAGGATGAATGTTTGAAGGGGTATGGGACTATAAAAAGTTTGGGAACCACTGCTCTAGAAGATTCATGTGTGTCAACTGACAATGGTAGGCTAAATTAGTCAGTGGTTTCATTAGTCTCTTCGGGGACCCCCAGCTGTTCCAGAGGTAGCTCACTCAATTAAATGTGTCAATTAACACACCAATACCGCCTATGGTATTTAAACAGTATAATATGGCTGACCAGAGGGGAAAAAAAACCTGAATAGTTCTACAAAGAACCTTTGAGATTGAGAGAGGTTCTTTAAAGAACCATTCTCCATAAAGGTTCCATAAAGAACCATAGAAAGGGTACTACAGTGCCTTGCGAAAGTATTCGGCGCCCTTGAACTTTGCGACCTTTTGCCACATTTCAGGCTTCAAACATAAAGATATAAAACTGTATTTTTTTTGTGAAGAATCAACAACAATTGGGACACAATCATGAAGTGGAACGACATTTATTGGATATTTCAAACTTTTTTAACAAATCAAAAACTGAAAAATTGGGCGTGCAAAATTATTCAGCCCCTTTACTTTCAGTGCAGCAAACTCTCTCCAGAAGTTCAGTGAGGATCTCTGAATGATCCAATGTTGACCTAAATGACTAATGATGATAAATACAATCCACCTGTGTGTAATCAAGTCTCCGTATAAATGCACCTGCACTGTGATAGTCTCAGAGGTCCGTTAAAAGTGCAGAGAGCATCATGAAGAACAAGGAACACACCAGGCAGGTCCGAGATACTGTTGTGAAGAAGTTTAAAGCCGGATTTGGATACAAAAAGATTTCCCAAGCTTTAAACATCCCAAGGAGCACTGTGCAAGCGATAATATTGAAATGGAAGGAGTATCAGACCACTGCAAATCTACCAAGACCTGGCCGTCCCTCTAAACCTTCAGCTCATACAAGGAGAAGACTGATCAGAGATGCAGCCAAGAGGCCCATGATCACTCTGGATGAACTGCAGAGATCTACAGCTGAGGTGGGAGACTCTGTCCATAGGACAACAATCAGTCGTATATTGCACAAATCTTAAATCTTAAATATATCCATAAAAAGTGTTGTTTAAAGTTTGCCACAAGCCACCTGGGAGACACACCAAACATGTGGAAGAAGGTGCTCTGGTCAGATGAAACCAAAATTGAACTTTTTGGCAACAATGCAAAACGTTATGTTTGGCGTAAAAGCAACACAGCTCATCACCCTGAACACACCATCCCCACTGTCAAACATGGTGGTGGCAGCATCATGGTTTGGGCCTGCTTTTCTTCAGCAGGGATGGAGCCAAATACAGGACCATTCTGGAAGAAAACCTGATGGAGTCTGCAAAAGACCTGAGACTGGGATGGAGAATTGTCTTCCAACAAGACAATGATCCAAAACATAAAGCAAAATCTACAATGGAATGGTTCAAAAATAAACATATCCAGGTGTTAGAATGGCCAAGTCAAAGTCCAGACCTGAATCCAATCGAGAATCTGTGGAAAGAACTGAAAACTGCTGTTCACAAATGCTCTCCATCCAACCTCACTGAGCTCGAGCTGTTTTGCAAGGAGGAATGGGAAAAAATTTCAGTCTCTCGATGTGCAAAACTGATAGAGACATACCCCAAGCGACTTACAGCTGTAATCGCAGCAAAAGGTGGCGCTACAAAGTACTAACTTAAGGGGGCTGAATAAATTTGCACGCCCAATTTTTCAGTTTTTGATTTGTTAAAAAAGTTTGAAATATCCAATAAATGTCGTTCCACTTCATGATTGTGTCCCACTTGTTGTTGATTTCCTCACAAAAAAATAAATTTTTATATCTTTATGTTTGAAGCCTGAAATGTGGCAAAGTTCAAGGGGGCCGAATACTTTCGCAAGGCACTGTATATAGCCCCCAAAAAGGTTGTAAACGTGGATGAACCCAGTTTTGGTGCTATGTACAGTGTAACCTATTTTAATGGTTCTTTATAGAACCTTAGGAAAGGGTTCTCTATAGCATCATACAGGTTCCATTTAGAACTGAAGAGCATGTTTTTATATATAGCCCCAAAAAGGGTTCCGCTATGGTTACAAGCAAAGAAAACCTATCTGGTACTATTTAGAACCCTTCTTTTTTTGTGTAGAGAAAGGAGAGGAGAGAAGAGACATAGACTACATTTAGAGAGGTGAGGATAGAGCTCATTTTGTTTTTAACCCCAGAGGAAATCAGTGTGGCAGTCCATTAAAAGAGTCATCTCATTGTTGTCCCCCATCCGACCGACAAATTATTCCCCTCCAATGGAGACAGGGACACTGCGACCTTCACCGTCTGGATTCATCGACTGCAGAATTTTTATCACAGACGTACCAGTGTTGGGGAAGCTACTGTGAAAATAGAACAGATCACTTTGGGGTCTTACGTTAACAAACTGTGTAAATTATCCTATTAAACACAAAAATTATGTTTCCAGTGAGAATTAGGCAGAATAATGCCGAAAAAGAAAGGAAATGATTGCCTATTTCACCCATATTTTCTTTCTTTGTAGAAAAAGAGGAGAGGATGGTTCCAGTAGTTAGCTACACCACGACATGGCAACCACTGAAAACACTAACTAGATCAACTACCACCAAGCTACTGCAAAATGTAGTTCATTTACTGGTTGAACTACACTGACACATATATTAACCCCCCCCCACACACACACACAGCATTTGGAATACTAACAGCTGATGGATGTTTATGTTCCAAAAGACTAGTATTATAGTTTTAGTTAGTGTGTGTGTTTTGTGTGTTGTGTGTGCTCTAGAGGAATGAAGGCATCATGTCTCACTGCAATGTTGACTCTAGGGCCATTATGTCTAGCAGAACTGTAAAACACTGGTTTTATAATCACAAACACCGTGCCATTTAGTCTATAGTTCACTCGGAGGTATATGATTGTGTTTCTCTTTCAAAGCCGTAACTAGTCATGGATTCCTATCACATTTACATTACACTCTGACAACGTCTGTTTCCCTGTTTGTCTTTTTTTGTCTCTTTCTTTCTGTGTGTTTCTCTACGTCTCCCTTTCTGTTTCCCTGTTTGTCTTTTCCATTTCTGTTGTCCTACATTTCCTGTAGTTCCCTGTCAATTACAGACACATGCAGTAGAATGGTACGGCATACAGTATGGCACAGTATTCCGTCTGCTAGCAGGAACATTCCACATCTATGTTCTCAGAGTTTCATCTCTCTGACGTCTCTGTCTGTACATTCAACACAGGTTACTTCAGGCGTGTCTCTATCCCACAGTTGATTATTGATTATCCTACGCAGCCCTCTGATTACCAGAGAATGTTGTGAAGCTGAACTTTCTGCCGAGTGGGATTTTAACGATCGGTATTGCTGGATATAATCTGAGTTTGCCTGCACAGCAAATTCTCCAGTGTTGAATCAACACTGAGGGTGTTGCATTGAACACTGTTACACTGTCGAATACAAGCCCACACTTTTCAGTGTTAACTTTTTATGGCTGCAGGGGCAGTATTGAGTAGCTTGGATGAAAAGGTGCCCATTGTAAACGTCCAGCTCCTCAGTCTCAGTTGCTAATATATGCATGTTATTATTAGTATTGGATAGAAAACACTGTCGTTTCTAAAACTGTTTGAATTATGTCTGTGGGTATAACAGAACTCATATTGCAGGCAAAAACCTGAGGAATTCCACTTCCTGTTTGTATTTTTTTCTGGGGGTGGCAGATTTTCAACCAAGCTCTCATTGAATTTACAGCGAGATATGGATGAGTTTTCACTTCCTACGCCTTCCACTAGATGTCAACAGTCAATAGAACTTTGTCTGATGACTCTAATGTGAAGGGGGGTCGAATGACACAGGAAATAGTCACCATGCATGGGGGAAGGACCTGCGTTCCACCGGTCATCTGAAGTCATTCTAATTCTCTGGTTGGAATGTTATTCAAGATATATGTAAACAACATTCTAAAGATTGAGTCAGTACATCGTTACGGAACTTTTTGACATTTCGTCACGTTATACACTTTGTGACTTTGGAATTGTTTACCAAACGTGCTAACCAAAGTAGCTAACTGGACATAAATAACAGACATTTTCGAACAAATCAAGCATTTATTGTGGACCTGGGATTTCTAGGACTGCATTCTGATGAAGTTCATCAAAGGTAAGGAAACATTTATCATGTATTTTCTGGTTTCTGTTGACTAATACATGGCGGCTAATTTGGCTACTGTTCTGAGCTCCGTCTCAGATTATTGCATGGGTTGCTTTTTCCGTAAACTTTTTTTGAAATCTGACACAGCGGGTGCATTAAGGAGAAGGATATAATTCCATGTGTATAACTTGTATTATCATCGACATTGATGATGAGTATTTCTGTTGAAACGAAGTGGCTATGCAAAATCACTTGATGTTTTTGGAACTAGTGAATCTAATACGCCAATGTAAACTCCGATTTTTTTACATAAATATGAACTTTATCAAACAAAACATGCATGTATTGTGTAACATGAAGTCCTATGAGTGTCATCTGATGAATATAATTCAAGGTTAGTGATTCATTTTATCTCTATTTCTACTTTTTGTGAATGCTATATTTTGCTGGAAAATGGCTGTGCTTATTGTGGTTTGGTGGAGACCTAACATAATTGTTTGTAGTGCTTTTGCTGAAACACATATTTGAAATTTGACACTTTGGTGGAATTAACAACCAGATTAACTTTCAAATTATATAAAACACATGTATGTTTTAGGAATTGTAATTATGAGATTTCTGTGGTTTGAATTTGGCGCCCTCTATTTTCACTGGCAGTTGTCATATCGATCCCGTTAGCGGGATTGCAGCCATAACAAGTTAAATTAACACTTTGCTTAGTGCCGACGCTGATACACTTTCTCAGTGTTAGGAAATTACATTTACATTACATTTAAGTCATTTAGCAGACGCTCTTATCCAGAGCGACTTACAAATTGGTGCATTCACCTTATGACATCCAGTGGAACAGCCACTTTACAATAGTGCATCTAAATATTTTAAGGGGGGTGAGAAGGATTACTTTATCCTATCCTAGGTATTCCTTAAAGAGGTGGGGTTTCAGGTGTCTCCGGAAGGTGGTGATTGACTCCGCTGTCCTGGCGTCGTGAGGGAGTTTGTTCCACCATTGGGGAGCCAGAGCAGCGAACAGTTTTGACTGGGCTGAGCGGGAACTGTACTTCCTCAGTGGTAGGGAGGCGAGCAGGCCAGAGGTGGATGAACGCAGTGCCCTTGTTTGGGTGTAGGGCCTGATCAGAGCCTGGAGGTACTGAGGTGCCGTTCCCCTCACAGCTCCGTAGGCAAGCACCATGGTCTTGTAGCGGATGCGAGCTTCAACTGGAAGCCAGTGGAGAGAGCGGAGGAGCGGGGTGAAATGAACACCTGTAGTGTTACAGTAGCTCATTTTGGGGTTTTGTTTTAACACTTTATGGTATAAAGCCTAATTAGCATATTTCCCAGTATACCTAACCTTTCTGGGTGAATTGTAGAGTTACCACACATGGCTGTTGAAATAGTTCATTGTCAGTCCTGTGGCCTTCACCGTGTGAGTTCCTAGGCAAATGCTATTAAATTAAACTCTTTATGGCAATACATTAAATATCTCAAAAGGCTTCATTATGAGGCCTGGCTTTAACCTAGTACAGTGGCCTGAAACTCATTGTTAACAGGCCACGTCAGGCCTGCAAGTCACATTGTACTGGCTTGTAAAGTTATGTGTAAATCTTATTGGAATCCAGCTAGAGTTAGGATTGTTCATTTACCCACAACCTGCACATAGAATGACAGTTAGGGTTATAAACATTTAAAAAGGAGACTATCTAAATAATTTAAACTGGAACAATCAGTAACAGGTGCAATTCATCTAAGTAACTGATTAGATCAGTTTACCAAAATGTGTTATTTATCTTTGTGTAGCATACGATGAATCAATAAATCAATGTATTTGCAAGAACAAAACTAATAAAAACAATTCTAAAAATCTACCTGCTCTAGAGCATGCTGGGAAATATGATAATGATGGGCGTGGTTTTGATGAAACTGTTTTACTCTCCACAGTGTAAAACTGACACAATCGCACTCTCACACTTAGCTCTGGTTATTAACACCAACCCTATTTTACACCAAGGATAGTTAATTCCACACTTACAGAGTTCATTTAAGTCCTGAATCAACACTGGAAATGTTACTCTGAAAAAAGACCCACCTCCTAGTTCACGTTTCAAACTCAATCCAAAGATGGCCGTGTGTCTGCAGGTTTTTTTCTCTTCCCCTATTCTTGTTTCATGAATTAAGGTCACTAATTAGTAAAGAACTCCACTCACCTGGTTGTCTAGGTCTTAATTGAAAGCAAAACACAAAAATGTGCAGACACTGGGACCTACATGGGATGAACTTGACACCCCTGTGCTAGGTAAACCCAGCATGAGAGTAAAAAAATATCCAAGTGATGGTTTAAAGTTCCAATTGTTGATTAACCTCATACTGTCAAGGCAGAATAATGTGACTTGCAGGCTTGATGTTTTACACCATTGTGTTAGGGTGTATCTATGCCCTCAAACAAAGGACTTGTGATATATGTATTGTAATACATTTTACACTGGGAAATAATCAAATAATGTAGAACAAATGATTTACTCAACATCAAATTAAAAGTTAAGTGAACATACAATTCAACTTGAGCATGTATGTTGGTTCAGCTATATGCCCAAATGTTGAGCAAACTCTCAATCCTATTTCAGATGGTTGACTTACAATTGTACTTTGATTCAACATACATACATGTATATATTTCCATCCATCCATCCATCCATCCATCCATCCATCCATCCATCCATCCATCCATCCATCCATCCTTCCTTCCTTCCATCCATCCATCCTTCCTTCCTTCCTTCCTTCCTTCCTTCCTTCCTTCCTTCCTTCCTTCCTTCCTTCCTTCCTTCCTTCCTTCCTTCCTTCCTTCCTTCCTTCCTTCCTTCCTTCCTTCCTTCCTTCCTTCCATCCATCCATTCTTCCATCCATCCATCCATCCATCCATCCATCCATTCTTCCATCCATCCATCCATCCATCCACCCACACACACACACACACACACACACACACACACACACACACACACACACACACACACATACATACATACATACATACATACATACATACATACATACATACATACATACATACATACATATATATAAATATACTTTAAAAAAAGAATTACAATGCAGGGATGTTAGTATCCACAATACTCCATCAATTAACTGCTAAATGTTTTTAGGGAATACAAGAACAATTTAGTAAAACTAATATATAACTGATGGAATGCTGTGGATGCCAATATCAGTTTGAGCCTCCCAGGCCCATGTTGTGCATCTAAGGGAAAATGCATTCCGGATGAATAATATTACATTATATTGTACAGCACCCTATTAACTTTTCCCACAGATCCCTGGTCCAAAACTGATGTATTCTGCTGTTGCTAGCAACATTAATAAATATTGATATCTGGTAGTGGACCCCTGCAGTACAGGCTCTATATAACAGATGAGTTGACAGTAAAAGGATGTAAAGATATATCTGACTCTTTCTAAGAATAGTAATGATGGGTTGAGGCTGTGTAAACTCTGATACTATCCTCTTTAGAGATATGTGCTCCTGACTGACGTCTCTATCGCTGTGACTAGCCTATTAACTGGATAACATGAAACTTACTCTAGATAATTATTCATAGCCTCGCTACTCAACGACTTCATACAGTACCTACCCCCAAGCAACACCTGCACACACACAAACCCACGTACGCACACACATCCACGTACATGCGTACGTGTGTATGCACGCACGCAAGCGCGCGCACACACACACACACACACACACACACACACACACACACACACACACACACACACACACACACACACACACACACACACACACACACTCCGTAGCTGACAGTTCTTCCAGTATCAGGAGCCATATAAAGCTCTTTCTTTCGTTGTGCGTGCGTGTGTGTGTGTGTGTGCCTGCGTCTGTAAGATGTCTAATATCCTGATGGCCCAGAGGAAAGGGCCAATTAAAACTATCGTTTTCATCTGACACTCACATTAAAGCACCACTCACTCACGTGCGAACAGCATTGTAGTTCAAGCGAGCTTTGTATTCAGAACATTTCATCAGTTCATTGTATGTTGGGGAATCTGTGGCATTACCGAGAATACAACTGAGTTCTTGTGCTATAATCAAAAATTATATTTTATATTGTGTGTGTGGTCTGTTTGATGGTCTGTTTGGGGTTGTGTGAGAGGGTGTGTGTGGGTGTGTGTGTTAGGATGTGTGTGGGGGTGGGGGTGTGTGTTTAGGGGTGTGTGTGTGTGTGTGGGTGTTAGGGTGTGTGTGTGGATGTTGGTGTGTGTGGTGTGTGTGTGTGTGTGTGTGTGTGTGTGTGTGTGTGTGTGTGTGTGTGTGTGTGTGTGTGTGTGTGTGTGTGTGTGTGTGTGTGTGTGTGTGTGTGTGTGTGTGTGTGTGAGGATGTGTGTGTGTAGGGGTGTGTGTGGCCTCTGGGCAAACACAGCTAATAGGGCTCAGACTCCTCTCATCCGTCTTGAGATGAACAGAGTGCTATTACTGTTCTCTCTCTCTTTCTCCCTTTTCTTTTCTCTCTCCCTCTGTCTCTGGGGCTCACAGTGAAAACTAATAGGAACATCATATCTCCTCATCATTTCTCCATCTTCCTCCCTCTTTTCTTCATCCCCACCTCTCCGTCTCACATTCTCTCTCTACTGAAAGTAGCTGGAGGGAGAAATGAAAAAACGAGAGTTTACCGAGAGCTTGTTGTATTGATCCGACCTTGGTAACATGCAAAAGCTCTCTCTCACGTACACACACACTGGGTCTCATCCCGGACCAGTGACACGTACACACACAGACATAGGTTAAATGACATCCACCAGGCGAGGTGGGTCTGATGTACAACCAGCCACCATTCCTGTCCCTGGAGAGAAGGAGATGGCTGGAGGCTAGAGAGATGAGAATGGGGGTCAGCAGGATCTGAGATGAAACACAGGCAGAGTATAGATTTAGTGAGGTTATAGTTGCGCTGCTGTGCCTTCTTTATCACACTGTCTGTGTAAGGGAACCATTTCAGGAACTTGAAGCTTTTGACCCTCTCCACCGCGGCCCTGTCGATGGTGGCATGCTCTCTCTGTTGTGTCCTGTAGTCCACAATCAGCGTTTTGATTTAGTTGACGTTGAGGGAGAGATTATTTTTCTGGCATCACTCCACCAGGGCTCTCACATCCTCCCTGTACGATGTCTCATCATTGTAAGGTCTACTACCGATGTCTAGTCAGCAAACTTTCATTTTAAGTTGGAGACGTGTGTGGCTGTGCAGTCATGGGTGACCAGGAGTACTGGAGGGGCTCAGCATGCTCCCCAATTACAGTGGGTCTAGGTTGTCAGGTAAGGTGGAGGTGATATGGTCCTTAACTCAATAGTGTGCAACTGCAGCCCACAATTCCGGCGTTCCTGCCAGCCCCCCTTGAGCATCCCATTGGTTCCTGCATGAACGCCCCTCCCCACCTTCCAAGCACCCCATTGGCTGAATGCCTCCCATGTCCTTCACTCCCACCTGCTGAACACATGCCCTCACCGTCATTAAAATAACTGTGGGAAAACAGTTGGTGACAGTGGATGATCTACTGAAGCGCGGCAGCTAAGCTGAGTTTTCATGGATATAAAGAAGGACTTTATCGAACAAAAGGACCATTTGTGATGTAACTGGGACCTTTCGGGGTACCAACAGAAGAAGATCATCAAAGGTAAGGCTTTTATTATATAGTTATTTCTGACTTTCGTGTCGCACCTGCCTGGTTGAAATATGTTTTCAATGGGTTTGTATGCGGAGCGCTGTCCTCAGATAATCGCATAGTTTCGCCGTAAAGCCTTTTTGAAATCGGACACAGCGGCTGGATTAAGTTAAGCTTTATTTAGATGTATTACACTTGTGATTTTATGAAAGTTAAATATTTATAATACTGTCATTTGAATTTCGCGCTCTGCAATTTCACCGGATGTTGTCGAGGTGTCCCGCTAGCGGGCACGCCTTTCCCTGCTACAATACTCTGCAGTCCAACTCATCACAAACCATCTCAATTGGGTTGAGGTCAGATGATTGTAGAGGCTATGTCATCCGATGCAGCACTCCATCAATCTCCTTCTTGCTCAAATAGCCCTTACACAGCCTGGAGGTGTGTTTTGGGTCATTGTCCTGTTGAAAAACAAATTATAGTACAACTAAGCGCAAACCAGATGGGATGGTGCATCACTGCAGAATGCTGTGGTAGCCATGCTTGTTAGGTGTGCCTTGAATTCTAAATAAACCACTGACAGTGTCACCAAAAATGCAACCCCACACCATCACACCTCCTTCTCCATGCTTCACGGTGGGAAACACACATGTGGAGATCATCTATTCACCTACTTTGCGTCTCACAAAGACAAGCCGGTTGAAACCAAAAATCTCAAATTTGTGCTCATGAGACCAAAGGACAGATTTCCACCGGTCTAATGTCCATTGCTAGTGTTTCTTGGCCCAAGCAAGTCTCTTCTTCTTATCGGTGTCCATTAGTAGTGGTTTCCTTGCAGCAATTCGACCATGGAGACCTGATTCACACAGTCTCCTCTGAACAGTTGATGTTGAGTTGTCTGTCTGTTACTTGAACTCTGTGAAGCATTTATTTGAGCTGCAATCTGAGGTGCAGTTAACTCTAATGAACGTATCCTCTGCAGCAGAGTTAACTCTGGGTCTTCCTATCCTGTGGCGGTCCACATGAGAGCCAGTTTCATCATAGCGCTTTCACGGTTTTTGCGACTGCCCTTCAAGAAACTTTCAATGCTCTTGAAATTTTCCACATTGACTGACCTTCACGCCTTAAATTAATGATGGACTGTTGTTTCTCTTTGCTTATTTGAGCTGTTCTTGCCATAATATGGACTTGGTCTTTTACCAAATAAGGATATCTACCGTATACCAACAATACCTTTTCACAACACAACTGATTGGCTCAAACGCAATAAGAAGGAAAGAAATTTCACAAATTAACTTTTAACAAGGCACACCCGTTAATTGAAATGCATTCCAGATGACTACCTCATGAAGCTGGTTGCGAGGATTTGTGCGAGAATGTGCAAAGGGCTCTACTTTGATGAATCTAAAATACACTTTTTTGGTTACTACACAATTCCATGTGTTATTTCATAATGTTGATATATTCACTATTTATCTACAATGTAGAAAATAGTACAAATAAAGAAAAACCTTGGAATGAGGTGGTTTTGACTGGATCCAGATCTGGGAAGTAAAATGCCTTCTCAAATTTCAGGTGAGTGACCTGTGATCTTATGTGCAAGAAGTTATTTTCGGCCAGAGGTAATACAGTTTTTCTCAATTGCTAAAACACTAAAACCCATTGGCTGAACAAAGTTCTCAGTTGCCTGGACTCATTTAGCTAATTATGCAGTCTGTTGTCAATACCTTAAACCTTAAACCATTTCACATGGTAACACACAATTTGCAGATCTCACTTAGACTTTTCAGCAAAACTCTAAACACATTCTCATTCTCAAAACACATTCTGCACTCTAATGCACATGTCATCCATACTGGTAAACACAAGTGGCAACAATCAGATACAAATAGAGAACATATGTCATTGATTGAACACAACCACTCAAAACTGATTTAACCTGTTTCAAATGATGCGACACAACCAATATAAGCCAGTTCAGAGAGCAAACAGGTTGTTGAAGGTGGGAAGGAGAAAGTCTGAGAATGGATACTGTAGTACAGTGCATTGTAGGCTGTATACTGTACACTGGATGACTTGTATGGCCCTGAACATTGTGCTTTCCATAAATTAACAGTACTGACTGCTCAATATATTTTGACTGGTTGCAGGTTCATATCAACAAAGAACAAGAATTACAGTATCACAGAGACAAAGGACAAGTTTGTGAGATGCAGGGTACAGTACTATAAAAATAGGGGTACAAGGAGGAAGAACAGAAAACAAAATTGCAAAGAGCAAAGCAGAGTAGTAATTTCTGATAAATTTTGAGCTACTATGATAGAACATGTTTTCGTTCATCAAAAGACAATGACGGAAAAATATGAATATTTTTGTAGATTAAAAATGTACTTCTCCCTGAGAATTGTATGTTTTGAACAAAGTGTTTTCTATTTTTCGGTGTATTGTTTACTGACTGCTTGAGAGTGTATATCATTTTGATCACTTTGTTTATGATTTGAGAGCAGTGTTTGATTTTGAACACAGGCAAAACTGTTTTGAGGCGAATGTTTCATTTTGCAAGAGGAGTCAGAGGTTATGTAAATAGTGCTTGAAGAGATGAGGTTTTGTGTTTAATGTTTTCAGGAAATGGAGCAAGGTTTCAGAAATTGTGTTTTAGCAATTGAGAAAAACTGTAATACAAGAAACGTTCTGAGCAAATAATTTAAGAAATAGCCCCCCAAAAAATGCTGCAAAGTTGGCTAGAAGCCAGAAACAGGTCGACCTTGTCTGTCGGCGCCATCTTCTTTCAAAGAATTTGTAAACTGCTGGACTTGTTTAACCTCAGAATGACAAAATAGTTTCCTGCTCCAGAGACAGAAGAAATAAAGTAAGACATAGAGAGCTCGATAGAGAGAGAGAGAGATATACACTGAGAGAGAGAAAGAGAGATAGAAAGAGAGTGAGAGATAGAAAAAGAGAGGGAGAGAGAAATAGAGAGAGAAATAAAGCGAGAGAAATAGAAAGAGAGAGAGATTGAAAGAGTGAGAGAATATGTTTTTTAAATGAGCCACACCGCATGCAATAGACCGATACAGAAGAGAATGGACCTATTCAGGAGCCCATCCACTCAGCGGAACGACAGGACATTACTAGACTGGACCAAGCTTTACAGACACAATAACACACATCACGTGGCCACTCGCTGTCCCTGGTGTGTGTGTGTGCGTGTCAGCGTGTGCCAAATACATTTAAACTCAGTTTTTCACAATTCCTGACATTTAATCCTCGTGAAAATTCCCTGTCTTAGGTCAGTTAGGATCACCACTATAATTTAAGAATGTGAAATGTCAGAATAATAGTAGAGAGAATGATTTATTTCAGCTTATATTTCTTTCATCACATTCCCAGTGGGTCAAAGGTTTATATACACTCAATTTGTATTTGGTAGCATTGCCTTTAAATGGTTTAACTTGGGTAAAACATTTCAGGTAGCCTTCCACAAGCTTCCCACAATAAGTTGTGTGAATTTTGGCCCATTCCTCCTGACAGAGCTGGTGTAACTGAGTCAGGTTTGTAGGCCTCCTTGCCCGCACATGCATTTTCAGTTCTGCCCACAAATGTTCTATGAGATTGAGGTCAGGACTTTGTGATGGCGACCCCAATACCTTGACTTTGTTATCCTTAAGCCATTTTGCCACAACTTTGTAAGTATGCTTGGGGTCATTGTCCATTTGGAAGACCCATTTGTGACCAAGCTTTAACTTCCTGACTGATGTTTTGAGATGTTGCTTCAATATATCCACATAATTTTCCTGCCTCATGGTGCCATCTATTTTGAGAAGTGCACCTGTCCCTCCTGAAGCATTGCACCCCCACAACATGATGCTGCCACCCCCATGCTTCACGGTTGGGATGGTGTTCTTTGAATTGCAAGCCTCCCCTTTATTCCTCCAAACATAACAATGGTCATTATGGCCATCATTAAGAAACAGTTCTATTTTTGTTTCATCAGACAAGAGGACATTTCTCCAAAAGTACGATCTTTGTCCCCATGTGCAGTGGCAAACCGTAGTCTGTCTTTTTTATGGTGGTTTTAGAGCAGTGACTTCTTCCTTGCTGCCAAAACTATAGTTTGTTAACACGAAATTTGTGGAGTGTTTGAAAAACAAGTTTTAATGACTCCAACCTAAGTGTATGTAAACTTCCGACTTCAACTGTAGCTAAAACTAAGCAACCAGGTTTAATTTTAGCTAGCTATCTAACATTACGGTATAACTAGCAATGCAAATGGATTTCTGAGTTACAAATAATATTACTACACAGATCATAAACGTAATGCTAGCTAGTGAGTCAGCAAGCTAACGTTCACTAGCTAGCGAATAGTAAGCTCTAACTTACAATGAAAATGAGTTTCTGACTATATTAGAAATGCATAATATCTGAAAATGTAGACTCTTACCCATATACATGGATGAACGCTTCACGGCAGAATGTATTTTACGTTTGGTTTGTAGCTAGCTACAGCTTGTTTGGCTCGTTGCTGTGTAACATCATTCCGGTTCACATTGATCTTGTGCAAAATCACAACTTTTTCCCACTGATCTTTGTTGATTGCGCCTCCTAAATTCTGGGCAGCAATGCTGTTTAGAGCAGTACCAACACCTTTGCAGATCTCCATGGCTATTGTTATATATCTTTTTTTTTAAAGTGGCAGTAGCAAGGATTATAGACAGAAGCATGCTACATAGCAGACCAATCCGAACTCATCTCTCGGCATGTCCAGCCCATCCATTATCTCAGCAATCATGGCTAGCTCTTTTTCCGTGACTAAACCAACTAGGCACGTAATTTCACAATTGTATTTGTATTTACAGAAGTTTGATATGAAGGCACAAGAATGTTCACATGTTCCGGAAGGAATTTCTGCTCAAAAACTCATTTTGATAAAAACTTCAATTGCCTCTCCTGTGAAGTAGTGACGTGTGACGTACGCCTAGCTTCTTGAAACGGGTCACATTTGACATTTCGTCTTTCACATGCTCAAATGTTGTCCCATGTACTTTCATGGTATCACACGTTGAAATGTTTCATCTTCATGTTGTCAAACATTTTGTTAACATGTGTGCTCAACTCTTGTCACATGTGTAGTGTTATGAAACAATGTTTCATCCTCTTTTATTTCACATTACATTAATTAACATGTGCTCACATGTTGTCACCTGTAGTTTTATGTTATCACATGTTGCTTCAGCATAATCACATGAACTTCACATGAAATCACGTAATAACGAGAGTTAAATTCAGGTGCTTTTTCCTTAAGGGCTTTAGACAGCCACAAACAAACAACACTCCAAACAATTATTAGACATTCTGAGAAGTTTTCAGTTATCGTTTTGGATAAGAACAAAACACGCTATAGCTTTTACATCAGAACTGCACAGGGCCAGACTCCGTCCACACAGCTTCTCTGTGATACCTTTGGCACTCTGAAGTGATCAACATCCCGAGCACAGGGGGAAAACACTAGCTGATAGCTAGCAGGGACCTGCTTTTCTGCAGCCACTGAGAGGGATGAGAGGGAGATTTTGAAAGGTGTGTGTGTGTGCGTACTGCTGAGAGAGATGAGGGAAGATTTGAAAGGTGTGTTTGTGTGTGTGTGTGTGTGTGTGTGTACTGCTGAGAGAGATGGGGGTGTGGTGGGGGGGATTTGAGAGGTGTGTGTGTGTGTACTCCTGAGAGAGATGGGGGTGGGGGTGTGGGGGGTTTGAGAGGTGTGTGTGCATTACTGAGAGAGATCTGAGGCAACTACACTGAGCCTGTACAGTATGAGTTGCAGCCTGGAAACAGCCACGGAACAGGACATCTGAAAAGATCCTGAGGACGTCGATAACAACTCAGGAGCTCCGGAGCTAGAGTGTGCTGCTTAGACCACTGCGCCACAACAGGTCACAATGCTCTAGCAAGCAGGAAGAGTACTTGATGATAACTTGATGATAAAATCACATTGTTTTTAATTATTTTGTTTTAAGCCTTCCCCAAACAATAGCCCTAACCTTAACCACTCGGGAATTAATACCTAAACTTAACTAGGTAAGGCTCCCACGCTGAGGTCTGTCCAACGCTGGTCAGACCAAGCTGACTCCACACTCCAAGACTGCTTCCATCACGTGGACTGGGACATGTTTCGTATTGCGTCAGATAAAAATATTGACGAATACGCTGATTCGGTGTGCGAGTTCATTAGAACGTGCGTCGAAGATGTCGTTCCCATAGCAACGATAAAAACATTCCCTAACCAGAAACCGTGGATTGATGGCAGCATTCGCGTGAAACTGAAAGCGCAAACCACTGCTTTTAATCAGGGCAAGGTGTCTGGTAACATGTCCGAATATAAACAATGCAGCTATTCCCTCCGCAAGGCTATTAAACAAGCTAAGCGTCAGTACAGAGACAAAGTGGAATCTCAATTCAATGGCTCAGACACAAGAGGCATGTGGCAGGGTCTACAGTCAATCACGGACTACAAGAACAAACCCAGCCCAGTCACGGACCAGGATGTCTTGCTCCCAGGCAGACTAAATAGCTTTTTTGCCCGCTTTGAGGACAATACAGTGCCACTGACACGGCCTGCAACGAAAACATGCGGTCTCTCCTTCATTGCAGCCGAGGTGAGTAAGACATTTAAACGTGTTAACCCTCGCAAGGCTGCAGGCCCAGACGGCATCCCCAGCCGCGCCCTCAGAGCATGCGCAGACCAGCTGGCCGGTGTGTTTACGGACATATTCAATCAATCCCTATATCAGTCTGCTGTTCCCACATGCTTCAAGAGGGCCACCATTGTTCCTGTTCCCAAGAAAGCTAAGGTAACTGAGCTAAACGACTACCGCCCCGTAGCACTCACTTCCGTCATCATGAAGTGCTTTGAGAGACTAGTCAAGGACCATATCACCTCCACCCTACCTGACACCATAGACCCACTCCAATTTGCTTACCGCCCAAATAGGTCCACAGACGATGCAATCTCAACCACACTGCACACTGCCTTAACCCACCTGGACAAGAGGAATACCTATGTGAGAATGCTGTTCATCGACTACAGCTCGGCATTCAACACCATAGTACCCTCCAAGCTCGTCATCAAGCTCGAGACCCTGGGTCTCGACCCCGCCCTGTGTAACTGGGTACTGGACTTCCTGACGGGCCACCCCCAGGTGGTGAGGCTAGGCAACAACATCTCCTCCCCGCTGATCCTCATCCCGGGGGCCCCACAAGGGTGCGTTCTGAGCCCTCTCCTGTACTCCCTGTTCACCCACGACTGCGTGGCCAGGCACGCCTCCAACTCAATCATCAAGTTTGCGGACGACACAACAGTGGTAGGCTTGATTACCAACAACGACGAGACGGCCTACAGGGAGGAGGTGAGGGCCCTAGGAGTGTGGTGTCAGGAAAATAACCTCACACTCAACGTCAACAAAACTAAGGAGATGATTGTGGACTTCAGGAAACAGCAGAGGGAACACCCCCCTATCCACATCGATGGAACAGTAGTGGAGAGGGTAGCAAGTTTTAAGTTCCTCGGTATACACATCACAGACAAACTGAATTGGTCCACTCACACTGACAGCGTCGTGAAGAAGGCGCAGCAGCGCCTCTTCAACCTCAGGAGGCTGAAGAAATTCGGCTTGTCACCAAAAGCACTCACAAACTTCTACAGATGCACAATCGAGAGCATCCTGGCGGGCTGTATCACCGCCTGGTACGGCAACTGCTCCGCCCTCAACCGTAAGGCTCTCCAGAGGGTAGTGAGGTCTGCACAACGCATCACCGGGGCAAACTACCTGCCCTCCAGGACACCTACACCACCCGATGTTACAGGAAGGCCATAAAGATCATCAAGGACATCAACCACCCGAACCACTGCCTGTTCACCCCGCTATCATCCAGAAGGCGAGGTCAGTACAGGTGCATCAAAGCTGGGACCGAGAGACTGAAAAACAGCTTCTATCTCAAGGCCATCAGACTGTTAAACAGCCACCACTAACATTGAGTGGCTGCTGCCAACACACTGTCATTGACACTGACCCAACTCCAGCCACTTTAATAATGGGAATTGATGGGAAATGATGTAAATATATCACTAGCCACTTTAAACAATGCTGCTCTGTACCATCACTCATTCATATATCCTTATGTACATATTCTTTATCCCCTTACACTGTGTATAAGACAGTAGTTTTGGAATTGTTAGTTAGATTACTTGTTGGTTATCACTGCATTGTCGGAACTAGAAGCACAAGCATTTCGCTACACTCGCATTAACATCTGCTAACCATGTGTATGTGACAAATAACATTTGATTTGAAGTCAGTTAAGAACCAATTACTTTTTTTCAATGATGGCCTAGGAACAGTGGGTTAACTGTCTCGTTCAGTGGCAGAACGACAGATTTTAACCTTGTCAGCTCAGGGATTCGATCTGCAACCTTTCAGTTACTAGTCCAACACTCTAACCAGTAGGCTACCTGCCTCCCCACAAACACAAATTAAGTGTTGGGGGATTAAGATTGAAAGGTGGACGTGAGAGAGCAGCTCAGCAACGATAACTGAAGAGAACCATGTTATGCCTTCACAGATACAGAAACCTGAGCGACAACACAGAGAAATGAGAAATAAAGGGGTAGGGGAGACACAAGGCACACATTTATAAATTTCGTCATTATTTTGTTTTATGTGTTGTCTATCTTGTCGTGATGTGTGTTTTGTCTTATATTTATATTTGATTTATTTATTTATTATTTTTAATCCCAGCCCCCTTCCCCGCAGGAGGCCTTTTTGCCTTTTGGTTGGCCGTCATTGTAAAAAATAATTTGTTCTTAACTGACTTGCCTTATTAAATAAAGTTTTATTAAAGTTAAAATAAATGTAAATATTTACACAATATGAGGACACACACACACACACACACACACACACACACACACACACACACACACACACACACACACACACACAACAGGTGCAGCAGACAACAGATGACAGAAAATACCGCCCTCGTCGTTTCCCCTCTTCTCCTTCCCTCATCCTCCCTCATCTTCCCCTACCGTCTACGTCACCACCCTCTGCTACATCTCCATCTCCTGTCCTCCTTTCTCCTGCACTCATCTGTCCCCCTCCAATTCATCCCCCACCTACTCCCCTTCTCCAACCCCCTACAGAGTCAGAGGAATGGTAACAGGAGCAGAGAGCAGACACACGTGTAAATCTGTCACACAGGAATCCTATTGCCCTTGTCAGGAAGGTGAAAGAGGACATATAAGTGTGTCTAAGACGCAATTGAAGCTACAAATATCAATACAAATGTCATCCCTCTACTCAGGGGATTTTATCACATAAAAAAATGTATGAATGATAGTGGGACTGACCTTATTTTTGCACATACACTCGCATGTGCACACACACACACACACACACACGCACACGCACACGCACACACACACACACACACACACACACACACACACACACACACACACACACACACACACACACACACACACACACACACACACACATTCCCTTAAACAAGTCTGAGCGCTGCTGAGCATCTGACTCCCTGCTGTAATACCGATCCTCTCAAATGATCAACACACACTCACAGCACTGTGGGACAGATGGGAGACAGTGGGGGCACCGACAAAAGCACAGCCCAAACATTCCCTCCCTGCCCCCTCCCCTTGTGCCCTCTACACCTGATGAACTAACCACATGGGGCTGATGGCTAACTAGATTACACTATAGAGATATTGGAGAGAGGGAAAGGAGATTTGGGGAGGGGGTGGAGGAGAAGAGGGTGTTAGAGAACCAACAGAGAGAGGGAGAGGAGATATGAGGGAGGGGGGGAGAGGGTGTGAGAGGACCGACAGAGAGAGGGAGAGGAGATATGAGGGAGGGGGAGGAGATATGAGGAGAGGGAGGGGGAGGAGAGGGTGTAAGAGGACCGACTGAGGGAGAAGAGATATAGGGGAGGGGGAGGAGATATGAGGAGAGGGAGGGAGAGGGTGTGAGAGGACCGACAGAGAGAGTGAGAGGAGATATGAGGGAGGGGGAGGAGATATGAGGGAGGGGGGAGAGATATGAGGGAGGAGGGAGAGGGTGTGAGAGGACCGACAGAGAGAGGGAGAGGAGATATGAGGGAGGGGGAGGAGATATGAGGGAGGGGGAGAGGGTGTGAGAGGACCGACAGAGAGAGGGAGAGGAGATATGAGGGAGGGGGAGGAGATATGAGGAGAGGGAGGGAGAGGGTGTGAGAGTGCCGACAGAGAGAAGGAGAGGAGATATGAGGGAGGGGGAGGAGATATGAGGGAGGGGGAGAGGGTGTGAGAGGACCGACAGAGAGAGGGAGAGGAGATATGAGGGAGAGGGAGGAGATATGAGGGAGGGGGAGAGGGTGTGAGAGGACCGACAGAGAGAGGGAGAGGAGATATGAGGGAGGGGGAGGAGATATGAGGGAGGGGGGTAGAGGGTGTGAGAGGACCGACAGAGAGAGGGAGAGGAGATATGAGGGAGGGGGAGGAGATATGAGGGAGGGGGGGAGAGGACCGACTGAGGGAGAAGAGATATAGGGGAGGGGGAGAGGGGTGAGAGGACCGACAGAGAGAGGGAGAGGAGATATGAGGGAGGGGGAGAGGGTTTGAGAGGACCGACAGAGAGAGGGAGAGGAGATATGAGGGAGGGGGAGGAGATATGAGGAGAGGGAGGTGGAGGAGAGGGTGTAAGAGGACCGACTGAGGGAGAAGAGATATAGGGGAGGGGGAGGAGATATGAGGAGAGGGAGGGAGAGGGTGTGAGAGGACCGACAGAGAGAGGGAGAGGAGATATGAGGGAGGGGGGAGAGGGTGTGAGAGCACCGACAGAGAGAGGGAGAGGAGATATGAGGGAGGGGGGAGAGGGTGTGAGAGGACCGAGAGGGAGAGGAGATATAAGGGAGGGGGAGGAGAGAAGAGATATAGGGGAGGGGGAGAGGGTGTGAGAGGACCGACAGAGAGAGGGAGAGGAGATATGAGGGAGGGGGGGAGAGGGTGTGAGAGGACAGACAGAGAGAGGGAGAGGAGATATGAGGGAGGGGGAGGAGATATGAGGAGGGGGAGGGGGAGGAGAGGGTGTGAGAGGACCGACTGAGGTAGAGGAGATATGGGGGAGGGGGAGGAGATGGTGTAAGAGGACCAATAGAGAGAGGGAGAGGAGATATGGGTGAGGGGAAGGGGGAGGAGAGGGTGTAAGACGACCGACAGAGGGAGAGGAGAAATGGGGGAGGGGGAGGAGAGGGTGTAAGAGGACCGGCAGAGGGAGAGGAGATATGTGGGAGGGGGAGGAGATGGTGTAAGAGGACCAATAGAGAGAGGCGAAGTAGAGACGAGCAGACACTTGACCAACAGTATGTGGACACCTGCTGCCATAACAGCCTCCACTCTTCTTTCCACTAGATTTTGGAACATTGCTGCGGGGACTTGCTTCCATTCAGCCATAAGAGCATGCGTGAACTGACATTGGGCAATTAGGTCTGGCTCGCAGTCAGTGTTTCAATTTATCCTAAAGGTGTTCGGTTGGGATGAGGTCAGAGGTCTGTGCAGGCCAGTCAAGTTCTTCCACACCGATCTCAACAAACCATTTCTGTATGGACCTCGCTTTGTGCACTGGGACAATGTCATGCTGGAACCGGAAAGTGCCCCAAACTGTTACCACAAAGTTGGAAGCAGAGAATCGTCTAGAATACCACTGCATGCTGTATCATTGTATCATTGAGATTTCCCTTCACTGGAACGAAGGGGCCTAGCCCGAACCATGAAAAACATACCATTATTCCTCCTCCACCAAAATGTACAGTTGGCACTATACATTGGGGTAGGTAGCGTTCTCCTGCTGTCCGCCAAACCCAGAGTCGTCTGTCAGACTGCCAGATGGTGACACGTGATTCATCACTCCAGACAACGAGATTCCACTGCTCCAGAGTCCAATGGCGGCGAGCTTTATACCACAGTTCTTGTGCTTGCTTCCTGAGGCAATTTGGAACTCGGTAGAGAGTGTTGCAACCGAGGATGGACGAATGTTAGGCGCTACGCGCTTTAGCACTCAGCGGTTCCATTCTGTGGGCTTGTGTGGCCTACCACTTTGCGGCTGAGCCGTTGTTGCTCCTCGACGTTTCCACTTCACAATAACAGCACTTACAGTTTACCGGTGCAGCTCTAGCAGGGCAGAAATTTGATGAACTGACTTGTTGGAAAGGTGGCATCGTATGACGGTGCCATCTTGAAAGTCACTGAGCTCTTGAGTAAGGCCATTCTACTGCCAGTGTTTGTATGTGGAGATTGCATGACTGTCTGCTCAAATGTATACACTTGTCGGTAACGGGTGTGGCTGAAATAGACAAATCTACTCATTTGAATGGGTGCCCACATACATTTGTATATATCGTGTATAAGGCCAGACATGGAGTGGGAGAGACAGAGATACACACAGAGAATAAGATGGAGATGTAAGATGGAGAGAGAGAGAAAAAAGAATGAGAGAAAGAGACAGAGAAAGAGAGATAAAGAGAGAAGTAGGAGAGAGAGAGAAGGCAATGACACAACACCATAGTCTTCTTCCGTCGCCACCATTTCTCTCCCTGTTGTTGTCCTCCGAGATGTCCCCGGGATGATGTCACTGAAGGTTAGGAGTTCTGGGGAGAACATTTTGTCATAACACTGGGGTGGTGTCATATTTTACAGCCACATCATTTTAAGTTGCATATTTAGTTAACGTCTTAAGTGATTTTAGGGTGGTTGGCATGCAATAATAGTGATGATGAACGGTAAACATCTGTGAGGGATATTTTGTTGGGACAAGTGGATAGAAAATGGTGAAACCTGTTTTAGTCTGGGACCTTAAAGCAGTAATGGAAAGAGTACTGCAATATCCTACTCAAATAGAAGTACTTTTACTTCAATGACATTTTACTCGATTAATGGTGTAAAAAAACGACGCTATTAAAAGGAAAAAGTTGCCAATTTAAAAGTAAAAGTAATTGAGTTACTTTTACAAGTCATGAACAAAATCATGTTTTTCATATATTGCTAAAGTTTGATCATACAGTTACTGGTCCCCTCCCCCATGTCAAACACTTGGATTCATTATTAAGGGACAAGGTGACATCACCTTAACTCTTAGTTTAATACACCAATGGTAGCATGATATTCTCTTATCTAATTTAAATAAGTACCGCCTTGTAACCAACATCAGAGAAGGAACGTCAGCCATGGTAGAAAAAGTACCTTTCAGAATGACTGTTTCAGGACCTTTAAAATAAAAACATTGACCTTGATAATTAGCTCATTTCACCAAGGTTACCTATATGCAAAAAAAATATTTTCTAAAGCATTTAAAACGTATTGATGAATAAAAAACCAATACACAATAAAGTTGCCAGACTTCAATATCAGACTCCAGAAATAAACATGTCCAATTCTTTCAACCATTCAATCCCTCATCCACCCCTCTGTTTTGTGATACATGGGACTGGCTGACCCTCACACTCTTTTTTCAATAACTTACTGCATCTTTTCCTCATTCACTCCCTCTTTCCCTCACTTCCGCTTTCCCATACCCAGACCCCCCTCACTCCCTCCCTCCCTCTTTAACTCATTAGCCAGTGGTGGAAAGAGTACTGAAAAATACAATTTTACTTAAGTAGAAGTAAAATCCCAACTACTTGGAAAAGCTACTCAATTATAGTATTGAGAGTAGTTGTAATTAGCTACTTTACACCTCTACCTTTAAGACAATCTAATATTAACATTATTTTAATGGAAAGATGAAAGAAGATTGAAGGTTAATGTTAAGGCTGAGGTTAATCACATCGCCTGTCAATGATAGTGTGGGGGGTGTCAAGCTATCCAGGGCTAATTGCAACCATTAATGGCCTCTAGATCTTCTTATTTTTCACAGTTTTATGGCAGACTACACCTATTGGTGTATCGCCGCCAACTACTGTATACGGTATTGAAAAAACAAAAACATTTTTAATTCCATTGCGGGGAAGGTAATACAGAAATAAATCAAAACAACCATCCCACTCCTTCAGTCACATTCAAATCACATGCCTAAACAGGCTCAGGTGCCTGTGAGGATGACGCATTCATCGACAGGATTCCTTGTAATGATTCTGCGGAAAAGTCCCTGAGTCCCCAAAAACATTTTCTCAAATTTCCTGTCAGTTGATAAACAAAGTATTACACTCTACAAAGTCCACCTTGTTAACATGCAACATGTCAGGATCTCTCTGTTGACAAGGAACATCATGTGGTGTTTCTACTCCTACTACCATTACTTCCTCATTCCTTCCTCTTCTCACTGCCTCCATATAGGAGACATGCTGGACAGCCCTTCATCTTAACACCTCTGTATCTTTCACCCTAACAGGACACTTCAAAGAAATGTGGCTGGATGTTCACTACCACAATTGCAGCATTTAGGTTCAGCTGGAATATAATACTCTACATACACACAGCCAAATCATTTACATTTATCACCCTGCATGGGTTTTGGGCACGAAGGCTCTAACAGGGAATCTCATAAAACCCAAATACACATGAAAAACAATAGAATGGATTGAGTGGCTTCAGCACTCCATCTACCAGGCGGGTCAGTCGTTGTGGCTTCAGCACTCCATCTACCAGGCGGGTCAGTCGCTGTGGCTTCAGCACTCCATCTACCAGGCGGGTCAGTCGTTGTGGCTTCAGTACTCCATTTACCAGGCGGGTCAGTCACTGTGGCTTCAGCACTCCATCTACCAGGCGGGTCAGTCATTATGGCTTCAGCACTCCATTTACCAGGCGGGTCAGTCACTGTAGCTTCAGCACTCCATCTACCAGGCGGGTCAGTCGTTGTGGCTTCAGTACTCCATTTACCAGGCGGGTGAGTCACTGTGGCTTCAGCACTCCATCTACCAGGCGGGTCAGTCGTTGTGGCTTCAGCACTCCTACCAGGCGGGTCAGTTGCTCTGGCTTCAGCACTCCATCCACCAGGCGGGTCAGTCGCTGTGGCTTCAGCACTCCATCTACCAGGCGGGTTAGTCGTTGCGGCTTCAGCACTCCATCTACCAGGCGGGTCAGTCACTGTGGCTTCAGCACTCCATCTACCAGGCGGGTCAGTCGTTGTGCAACAACCACTTGATCCAATTCTTCACGTATATCCTTTGCATTTACTTCTAGCGCCACCTCAAAGATTACGGCCTTTGATAGACAAAGAACCACAAACGATACATTCCAATCTGACTTCTTCAGGTTCAAAGCACGCTCCTTCTGTTCGATAGAAACACAAAAAATGAAATAAGCCCCCTTCTCGTTATTCTCGTCGATGCCACCTCATCCAACGCATTCCACAACTTTAATAGAGACTTCAAACAGATCTCAGAGGAAACAACATTGATCCAAAACCCTTATTCCAACCAAAAAAAAGACTCAGAACTAGGTTTTGATTGAGTAGTTTTCAATTCCTCTCACTCTCATCTCCGCTCATCTGTTTCAAACAGAACATCCGCTTCTGCCATATTCCTCCCAATAAGTTATCTGCAGCTTGTCTGTCTTTAAACTATCAATATGTTCTAAATTCACTTTGTCGTGGAAATTTCCTCTATTTACCAAATCATGGGAGCAAACCACACACACACGTCAGAGTTAGTTATAAAAGTCCATCTTTAATTATATGAGCTCTATCACAATCCTGTGACTCTCAGATAAATTCAGTGTCTCTCAGTGAATTCTCTGAAAGCCCCCTTACAATGCAACTGAGTTCCTTTAATAGCAAAGACACCCATAGTCAGACAGCATAGACATAATTCATCGTTCAGCTTTGTCTCCTTTCCCAAACCCCAGAACCATAAACAAAATCCTCCATATCAACAGGCATATATCAAATTGTCATTTAGATACAACCAACTCAAAATACAACCTCCTGGACAAACTCACGGAGAGGAGAATGAGGCTATAGGTTAAGATAGAAACAACATTAGAGGGAGCATAGAATGATTCTAGACACTGCAAACCCTCCTTTCCCCACTAGAAAAGGTAGGGAGTAAAATATATGTTTACACATGATGACACTTTGACCTCTCCCCTCTCAGTGGCCCATGCAACTTAGTTTTGACATAGAACAGATAACTGCAACCTCGCCACAGTATTATACAAAAATACCATTCTGATGAGAAGTAATTTACACACATTTGATGAATATTAAACATCTAACAAATGTTACCAACAAATTCTGATCCTTCCACGACAACTTGCACAGCTGATCTCAATTGAAACCATTCTTGGTCACCTCATTAGCGCTCCCTAAAAGATGATGTCGGTGTTACCATAGTCCTGCTTGTAACCAAGTATTTCAAAATAAGTTCGCCCTCTGGTTGGTATTGTAATCAGAACAACTTCGTCCTTTTTGACCAGACTAAGGGTGATTTATCTATTTGACAAGCATTCCGTACAACTGAAATAAATAAAAACTGATAATTTACCATGGCAAAACTACTGTGGCAATTTACCCGACACTTTGTATAATTAGAAAACTAATGTTTGTGTAGCTTATTTTATTAGTTTCCAATGTATGCAATCCATTAAATAAATCTGTCTTTAAAAGAAAATGGTCTGGTACAGTCATTTCTTAATAAGATGGGGGGTAAAATATCCCAGGCCAGGACTGTCTGAGATGTGTTATTAAATCAAATCAATTGTGATTAATTTATATCATCTATATTTTTGTCAAATTGGTTAATATCCCTGTTAGTGAACATTTCTCTTTCGCCAAGATAATCCATCCACCTGACAGATGTGACATATCAAGGAGCTAAACGGCATGATCATTACACAGGTGCACCTTGTGCTGGGGACAATAAAATGCCACTTTAAAATGGGCAATTTTGGCACACAACACAATGCCACAGATGTCTCAAGTTTTGAGAGAGTGTGAAATTGGTAGGAAAGTCCATCAGAGCTGTTGCCAGATAATTGAATATTACTTTATCTACCATAAGTGGCCTCTAACGTCGTTTTAAAGAATTTAGCAATTACCTCTAACCGGCCACACAACTACAGAACACGTAACCATGCCAATCCAGGGCCTTCCCATCCAGCTTCTTCACGTGTAGGATCGGTTGGGGTTGGCTAGGCCTGGCTCCACAGTGGGAGGGTATGGCTGCCAAGTGGGTGGGCCTATACCCCCCTAGGCCCATGGCTGCACCCCTGCCCAGTCATGTGAAAGCCAAAGATTAGGGCCTAATGTAGTTATTTCAATTGATTTCCTTATATGAAATGTAACTCAGTAAAATCTTTGAAATTGTAACATGTTGTGTTTGTATTTTTGTTCAGTATATTTTGTCATTTAAGGTGAAACGTTTGAATGAAATATAGGCCTACTACTTCTATATTCTCATAAGTATTTTTAAAAACTTATTATCAGCCTTACGGTTTCCAATGCTCCGATAGGTTGATATTTCATTGGGGGCGAGAGTAGAGAACAGCTGTCTGGTATCATAATCACATGACATGGTAACAACAGAGATCAACTAATCTGCTGATTTATTATTGTTGGTATTTGGTTGCAAACACATCTTTAAGGTGCATGTAATCTCACGTTAGTTTTAAGAAATCCAGAGGTAATGCGTAGCACAGCGCTACATTTTGCCTGTTGGTTGCAATGCACCAAATATATTTCTTTCCCATTACCCACCATACAACGCTCCTACCATCACCATCACCGGTCCATCCATCCCAGGGCACTCTCATTGGACACTCACTCAAGGTCAAAGTATGAGTGGCGAGGATAGAGGAGGCGTCGATCATAGTGTCAAAATGAGATGAGGTAACGGGAGATGGTATATTGAATCTATACGTCATGGTCTGAACAGCACAATGGAGAGTATCCAATATCCTTTGAATGCTTTTTGGCCCGTGAACAGGCTAAATCTTGGTCTAGGAAACCGGCCACACCATATGATATGGAAAAGCCACAGATTCTTTTGTCTTATTTTTTTCATGTATTATACTTGTGCTAAAATATGTATTATATTCTACTGAGCCACGCACTTTATGTTGGTGTTGTATACCATGTCTATCCCGTACATACAACTAATGAAACTTGAAACTTGAAACTTCTGTTTGGACTCAGGAGATTAACTTCGAGTGAGAGAAGAACTGCTTCGGCCTCCAGGTACCATTTAGTGTTTTAAAAACGAGTTGCGATTAATCATCCCAATCGTTCAGGTAATATCTCACTCAGCCCTGAGACACACAGCGCGACTGATCACTCATGATTACACTCTACAGGGGAGGGAGGGAGAAAGGGAGGGAGGGAAAGAGGGAGGAAGATAGGGAGGGAGAGAAAGACAGCACAGCAAGAGCTGGTGGAAGAGAGAGACACAAAAAGAGGAAGGGAGGGATTGAGAAAGAAAGAGAGATAATGATGTGGGAGATAATGAGCAGTTAATACTAGCCGCTGTAGGCATTCCTCCATGCCTCCAGACAGACAACAGGACGTGTCTCTGCTTTATCTTAATGGCTCTTACTTTCTCGGCGGCACCACGCGCACCTGCGCTTTATGAATTAAAAAAT
>NC_068423.1:20512151-20602151 GCF_023373465.1 Oncorhynchus keta
ATCACTGTCAGCCATTTCTAATGAGCACATTTTATCTCCAGTAACGGGTCGTATTGTGAAGAAAAATATAGTAATCTATATGATGGATTGTCATGCCATAGAATCACCCTGTCAATCATTAGTGTGATCTTCGGCAAGGACAAGACTTACTAAAGGACAAGGACAAGATTTTTCCTAAACTGGATTCTAATTACTATCCACATCATCATTAAAGTTACCATCTATTTCTCTGGACAGTTATAACACAGAATGGAAACACAAAAATCTTTTAGTGTGTGTGTATGTCTGTGTCTGTTTGTGCTTGCTGTGTTATCGCATTCTCCATCAGGGCCATTCAATAGACTGAGACATGCTATTACTGTCACAATAGAATTGATTACCACTACAACACACACACACACACACACACACACACACACACACACACACACACACACACACACACACACACACACACACACACACACACACACACACACACACACACACACACACACACACACACACACACACACACACACACACACACACACACACACACACACAGGTCCAAGGTGATAGGGTGTATTTGTGTGTGAGGCAGTGTTGACCACGTTGGACTTGAACCAGCATGAGGCCATGCTTTTGCCCAGTGAAACAAAGAAACAAACTCCAACCACAGCTAGATTATCATGGTTTGTGTTCAGTATTATCTGCTGTAGCTACTCTGTTCTGGATCTATCTGTAAAATCTGCTGCTGCATTCAGTCCCCCACACGGCATGCTGCTGTGCACACAGAGAACACAGACAGAGAACAGAAAAAAATAGAGTGGTAAGCAAAATGAACTTTTCTTATTCAACCCTCATTTCCCAAAACTCCTAACTGCCTGTTTAGCAGCTTTCTTATCTGTCCATTGTGTGTGTGTTTGTATGTGTTCGTGTTTTGCTACACACTAAAAAATGGCGTTTCCTCAAGGGTTCCTTGGGAAGGGTGATGGTTCTATGTGGAACCACACTGACCTTTGAACCCTTCAATGGTTCTTTACAATTTAAAAAAGTTGTATTCCCCATTTAAGTTATAATTAAATAAATTCAAATCAAATCAAATTGTATTGGTCACATACACATGGTTAGCAGATGTTATTGTGGGTGTAGCGAAAATGTTTGTGCTTCTAGTTCCGACAGTGCAGTAATATCTAACAATTTCACAACATATACCCAATACACACAAATCTAAGTAAAGGAATAGAATTAAGAATATATAAATTAATGGATGAGTAATGTCAGAGCAGCATAGACTAAGATACAGTAGAATAGTATAGAGTACAGTATATACATATGAGATGAGTAATGTCAGAGCAGCATAGACTAAGATACAGTAGAATAGTATAGAGTACAGTATATACATATGAGATGAGTAATGTTAGAGCAGCATAGACTAAGATACAGTAGAATAGTATAGAGTACAGTATATACATATGAGATGAGTAATGCAAGATATGTAAACATTATTAAAGTGACATTATTAATGTGACTAGTGTTCTGTTTATTAAAGTGGCCAAAGTCTGTGTATGTCACTTAAAATGTAGCAGCGGCAGCTCATTATAATATTTATGGGTGTGGTTTGTGAACAGCTCGGCTCCCGTGCTGGCTCATCCGGATCCCTCTTTGGCGTTCATAGTGGAGGTGGAAGCGTCCGAGACTAGGATAGGAGCCGTGCTCTCTCAGCGCTCGGGTACGCCACCACAGCTCCGCCCCTGTGCTTTCTTTTTGAAGAAGCTCAGCCCGGCGGAGTGAAACTATGATGTGGGGGACCGGGAGCTGTTGGCTGTTGTCAAGGCTCTGAAGGCATGGAGACATTGGCTTGAGGGGGCTAAACACCCTTTTCTCATCTGGACTGACCACCGCAATCTGGAGTATATCCGGGCGGCGAGGAGACTGAACCCTCGCCAGGCAAGGTGGGCCATGTTCTTTACCCGTTTTGTTTTCACCCTGTCCTACAGACCAGGTTCCCAGAACGCTAAGGTAGATGCAGTGTCCCCAATGTATGACACAGAGGAGGGGTCCATGGATCACACTCCCATACTTCAGCCTCTTGCCTGGTGGCACCGGTGGTGTGGGAGCTGGACGTGGACATCGAGCGGGCGTTAGGCACAGAGCCCACTCCCCCCCAATGTTCTGCTGGGCATCTGTATGTTCCGTCTGCTGTCCGTGACCGTTTGATCTATTGGTCCCACACGTCACCCTCCTCTGGCAATCCTGGCATCGGTCGGACGGTGCCTTAGTGGGAAGTATTGGGTGTCCACCTTGGCCAAGGACTTGAGGGTTTAAGTTTCCTCCTGCTCGGTGTGCGCCCAGTGCAAGGCCCCTAGTAACCTTCGCAGAGGGAAGTTACAGCCCTTACCAATTCCACAACGGCTGTGGTCGCACCTATCGGTGGATTTCCTCCCTCCCAGGGTAACACCACGGTCCTGGTCGTTATGGATCGGTTCTGTCGTCTCCTTCCCTTGCCCGGTCTCCCTATGGCCCTTTCACCCCGAGAGTAACGGGCAGGTGGAGAGAGTAAACGAGGATGTGTGTAGGTTTCTGCGGCCTTATTGCCAGGACCGGCCTGGGGAGTGGGCGGCGTTCATCCCCTGGGCAGAGATGGCCCAAAACTCGCTCCGCCACTCCTCCACTAACCTCTCTCCTTTCCAGTACATACTGGCGTATCAGCCGGTTCTGGCACCTTGGCATCAGAGCCAGATTGAGGCTCCTGGTTTAAGCGATCGGAGGAGAACTGGGACACTGCTCATGTGCACCTGCAATGGGCCGTTAGGCGTCAGAAGGCGAGCGCCAAGCACGTCGGGTGGGTGGGGGGTACTGTCACGAAGTTGGTGCTTCTCCTTGTTCGGGCGGCGTACGGCCACCGCCGATCCACTTTTCATTTTCCATTTGTTTTGCCTTTGTTTTACACACCTGGTTTCAATTCCCCAATTACATTGTTGCTCTGTCTGTATGCTCTGTCTGTATGCTACGTCTTGCTTGTCCTATGTTGCTCTGTCTGTATATTATGTCTTGCTTGTCCTATGTTGCTCTGCGTGTGCTCACTGCCCAATGATTGTCTATATTGTAATTGTTTTTATTAACCTGCCCAGGGACTGCGGTTGAAAATTATCCGGCTGGCTAAAACCGTCACTTTTACTGAAACGTTGATTCATGTGCACTGTCCCTGTAAAAATAAAATACACTCAAACATGTTCATTATTTAACCCTCTGTTTTCCCCATGGTTTTTGTGCGTGTTTGTTTATTGTAAGTTCGGTCTGTTGTTTGTGGGCCTGGTGTTTCTTCATGTTACTTCATGTATTTTAATATTTTGAGTAAAGTTCCTTGTGTTACTCATCACTGCTGTCCTTGCAATGCCCTTGCAAAACGGAAACCTACTTGAAGGTAACAGTGTTCATCTCCCGATGTCCTCAGACATGGATGGATGTTGAATACTGACGGGTGACCTGGCTGCCACAGGATGTCGGGAGATGCCTTCAAACAGCGAGCACTATTGCCATCAAGTAGGGTTGTGGCTTGCTAGGGTGTTGTGGATGGGGATGTTGGATGTGCGTAAACTGTGAGCTCCGGCTCAGAGAGACCTTAACCCCACTCAGACAAACATTGAATACTGAACGCAAACCGTGAGATCTTGTTGACTGTATACAGCAACACTGTACAAGAACAATAAACTATGGGGGATGGTTGACTTAAATGGAATTGGAGCATAGAGAATGCAAACACACACACATGCACACACCTACACTTATAGAAGAAAAGTTGCTATCTAGAACTTAAAATGTTTCTTCGGCTGTCCTCATAGGAGAACCCTTTGAATAATCATTTTTTGGTTCCAGCTAGAAACATTTTGGGTTCCAGGTAGAGCCCATCTACATGGAACCCTAAAGGGTTCTTCTTGGATCCAAAAAATGGTTCTACCTGGATCCAAAAACGGTTCTACCTGGATCCAAAAGGGTTCTACCTTGATCCAAAAAGTGTTATCCTCTGGGGAAAGCCGAAGAACAATTTTTTCTAAGAGTGTATCCTTTTCCTTTAGTAGACCATCAATCATAGTTGACACTGTAATAACTGTGTCTGGAGGCCATATCTGTATTCTGCTTTTACACACACACACGCACGCACGCACGCACGCACGCACGCACGCACGCACGCACGCACGCACACACACACACACACACACACACACACACACACACACACACACACACACACACACACACACACACAAATATACCAGAGGAATTCCTATCAAAGTCACTCTTACTTGCTGTGAATACGAAGCTCTGGAGTCTCCCCTGCGGGCGGTGTGTGTGTGAGAGAGAGCAAGAAAGAGAGAGTGAGTGTCGACAGAGAGTTTCCCAGTCAGAGAGAGTGATGTTATCGACACTCACTGACAGATGAGGCAACACGAGGAGAGGAAAGGAGAGAAAAGGAGAGGGGGATAGAGGAAGGAAAGATAGAGAGAGAGAGCAGAGAGAGAAAAGGAGAGGAGGGGGAGATCGAGAGAGAAAGAGAAAGACAGATACGTGATGGATGTCTCTGAAGAGAGGTGTTTAGGAAAGGTGTTTAAGAAAGCCAAATGGTCTGTATGCTTCAGTCAGAGACTTTGAGCTTCCCTTATCAATCAGAATATATTATCATGCATTATAATCAACCTGCGGTAATTAAACTACCATATTAATGAGTTCAGGAAACAGCTGAACCTCAGCCCTCACATCCCCTAATGACGTCGTTATCAACGTCAGCTTTAACTTTAGTACAGAACCAAATCTAATGAAGTTGTGCTTATGGCAAAGTTGTTGTCAGTCAAACTAGTGGATGGTTACTACGTGACAGTTGAGGAGTCGGGGAAAGGTGTGTGTGTTTAGCTGTCGGTGAGTCAGTTGTGTCTCAGGGGACAGTGTCTAGCGTTTGTGTCCAGTGTGTGTGTGTGTGTGTGTGTCTAGCGGTTGGTCGATTGGTCAGTCGGTTGCGTCTCAGAGGACAGTGTCTGGCGTCTGGCTCCAGTGTGTCCTTCAGTCTAAGGACGTTCAGGACAGGAAATAGCTTTTAACATGGTGACACGCAAAACGCACACTCACATACACAGTAGGACACACACACGCATGCAAACACTCACATACACAGTAACACACGCACATGCATGCAAACATTCTGTCGTGACGTTGTATTAGTTAATGTGACGACTGTTGTTCATCGAATGATTAAACGTTTCTAATTGAGTGATAAACTGAATCAAGCAATTATTAACTCATTAACCTGGGGCACCATGGGAAAACTAGTTTTTATTGAGTTTCTATTTCCCAAATTAACTCAAAGAATATCAGAATACTGATTGTACAACAGCCGCAAATTAACCAGTTGCCTCTACAATCTCGTTCTGAACTTCGTATAGTCCATAAATCTGCACGGACCCGGGTCTCACCAATGCGTTCGTACCACACCAATCTTTGTTGAATATTTATTTACTAAAAAGCTAAAATGATGATAAAAGATACACATAGACAAAACACATTATAGGCTAATGATTTGCGTGTTACCCAAAATGGGGATTTCAAAGAGAGAGAGAGAGTAAAGAAATTACATGAGAGAAATATACATTTGGGTGAATTTGTCAGCTATGCTATTCTAACCCTAGCCTTTCCCCCAACTGCCGCTCTTAGGGGTCAGAATATAATGATGTAATTACATGGGGAAGGTCTCCGAGGATTCTCTGCCTGGACCGTTCAGGGGACTGTTCAGCTGCTCGATGACGCACTTCTCCGGCGCACCTCACTGATCAGCGACCCGATGTTTCTTTTTGGCTGAGGAGTCAGTTCCTTCACCCTTGCTCTGGAAGGGGTCTTCTGAGGACAGACAGCTCTGTAGCTCAGAGCTCACAGTGTTGGAATGAAACAGTGTCGATACCACGATTCGATGGGAGATGGAGGCAAGGTGGTTCGACTTGAATTCACCCGCTTCGACACAGCTACTCATCCGTAGCTTGGATAGAAAAATATTTCTTTGTCTTCAAACTTGCATTGCGTTTTGGGTTTGTTGACTTTTTAGACCTTGGCTGCAGCTTGGGTCACGTAGTCTTCTCTGTAAATTATTTACCCACAAGTTTTATACCCTTGGGTCAGAAGTGGGCGTAACCGCCTTTAGGGCAATTCTCTGGGCGTACCAAGTTAAGAGCAAGGTCTAGGTTTTTCTCAAATCCAATTTTAGACAACTAACTTAACATTCCCTTTGATTTGGACATTTTCCACACAACGTACAATGTATAAACATCAAACATATACTAGGAAAACTCTTCACGTTACAATGTTTTCGTAATAACGTCATCTATTAACCGTTAATAACAAAACAAAAATGACATACATTTTCATATTCCATCTATCGTCATGACCACCATTGTGGTGGTCCAAAGTCTCTTTATTTCATGTTTAATGTTCTGAGGCTGGTTTCACATAGTAACAGGACAAAGGACTTGTCTGTGACCTGAGATTTACCAGGGGCATGAGGGGTCATAAAACCCCCACATCTTCAGACCCTTAGATCTCGCCTCCTCTGTTGTGGTTGAGAGATCATCTGTAGGGTTGTGGTCTCCTGTAACCTGAACCGATCAGGACAGTCATGACAGTCCCCCTCTGGTAGGTTCAACTTGGAACATTCTGCATGTTGTAACCCACCATAAGAATTACCATTGGATGTCCTGGTTTGTAGATCAACATAGCAGTCCGTCCGTCCCCCCGTTTTGGTCGTTCACCCTGGTAGGATTTCCGCAAGCTGCGGACCACCACCAGAATGGACCTGAGAGGTCCGGCAGTGGCTCTGTGTTCCGACCCGTCGTCCGGTTATCCCGGCTAGTGGACCTAGGCAGTAACTTGGCAGACAATAATAACACACAACACTCAGGCAATATTCAGGCATCATTACATTTCCTCCCCAAATGAGCGGCATTGGGGCTCTACAAAATATTTTGTAAGTATACAAAATATGTCTACCACATCTTAATCATCTAATTTGGACTATGTTCTATATATCTCCAAGGTCTCCATTGTCTCTAATGGCAGGTCTAGGGTGATACTACTTGCAGGTGGGTAGTTAAGGCACTTGGAAAAACTTGGCCCCTGAAGACCAAAGCTTACATTGGGCACATTACTGGGCTGACCGAGCGAGTTCGGGAGAGGAGGCTGGGACTGGGCCCCCTAAGGGGGTTTCAGGATCTATTTCCAACTTTCCAAAAATCGGGATCGCTTCCGTCCCACAGGTGATCCTAGTATAAGACCTCATTAGGTCTTCCATTGCACGTGTGCGCCTGTGTACGTAGTAGGTGCACACGCCAAGGGAAATAAGACCTAGGATCATGGTAACAGTCAGGATACTGTCCGGCACCGTCCAAGAGCGGGCGACAGACCAATCTTTTGGTCTGTAGTCAACCGGGTCAACCAAAAGTGCCTCATCCAGTACGCTAAGATCAACAGCCATGGGTCCCTCGTACTGTATTTGGTGTTGAATGGCTTGTGGTAACTCAAGGGAACATTTGGCAAAAGCGTCCGGCATTTCAATCTCTGTGTCTATCCTGTCATCGGAAAGTTGGTATAGAGTGAGGTCGTCTATGTGAATAAACCCCCCCCCCCCCCTGGTACCTTAACAAAAACAGTGTGGTTGGGGAGGTTCAATTGGGTGATGGAGTCATGGCGTTCGTAAGTCATAGTGGCGGACGCGAACGGGGTGTTGACCAACCATCGGTTCCCTACCACCTCCACTTGTGTGGTGGTGGCCCCATCCCTGGCTGTTAGTTTGGCTCTACAGCGTTCTTCTCTGGTGATAGCTTTAATACCACAAAGACGCTCAGTGTTATCCCTGACAAACGGTTTGCTAGGACAGAGGTAGTGGACATCTTTTGTTAGAGTACACATTAACAGGTTAGGGGTGAGATAGAAATCTGTGTTGTTTTCCTGGTAAGCTACAACTGGGAAATCTTTACGTGGGTACTGTCGCACCAAAATCCTACATTGAGAACTGTTTTCAATCTATAGATATTCTCCAGTACAACAACCGGCAGCGTCAGTAGAAATCCCACTTCCTTTACGACCAACATCAACGTGTATTGGGATGGCCGACCTCAGACTATAGGCCAAATGTTACTGTAAGGGCCTTATCGTGGTTGAAGTAGCTGAGGTCAATAATTTGTGCACCATTGAGAGGGGCATTAGATATGGGGGGATTCTATTCATGGCCAAGTGATCCATAGAAGAGCTAACTTCCTGGAGAAAATCCTCCAGTAACAATCGAACCAATTGGACATGGGCATAGTCATGGTTCATGACCTCTGTTAGCTTTCCTACAGACAGGATACTTTTGTTCAGGAGAGTAGCGTATGTGTTGACCACAAGAATAGTGTCCTGGAGAGACTTTCCCACATGTTGCAACCTGAGGGCCTGTGCCTTCATCTGTTGCTGGATAAGTGGCATCTCTTCAGTAATCTCCCTAACATTCCTCTTGAGTGTGGCTACACTGACTGCGTTGACGGCAGTGGTACCTAGGGAAAATAGTGACCCTACGGCTGCCCCTATTGATAGTAGCGCCCCGACAAATTGTTTCTCTTGGCTGGGCTCAGCTAGTTCTGACTGGGTTACTGTGAACTTTTGGATTTGGGCCAACATATGGGCAGTGTCTAGCTGGACGTGCTTAATTGCATGGCTGGTCCAGTCAGCCCAGGCCCAACTCAAATGCGCCGCAGGTAGAATGTGTTGGCGGTACATATTCTCTGCATCTAGGCGGACATACACCCTCTGCGTGTGTACTCTGCAGTTAGTTATGAGGAGTCCTGGGTCGTCACGGAGAACGATTCCCGTAGGGGTCCATTCGTGATTACGTCTGCTGGGTTGGTTTTGAACAGGGTGCAGATAATCAGGATCAGCCAAAGGATCTCCATCCTACAGAAACTCATAATCAGAGATTGTTGTTTTTGTAAACAAAAATGTTTTGACAACTATTTTGACAACTATTTTTCAGATTTTCTTATTTTGAAACAGTACAGAGCAGGACGATATCAATAGTGTCAACAGATGTATATCTGGTAGCTGGGAAACAAATAAGAGATGTTAGGTGCAACATACTGATCTCCTGGAAGGGATCAGCTGAGGGTACTTAAGAATTTTCTTAGGACCTCTGACCTTGTCGACCTTTGCTGATTCTGATCTGGTAAGCTACAGGTGATAGCTTCACCACAAGCTCGTGTGGCCCCGTCCAGTGGGGCAGGAACTTTGTTGCGACGCTTGCGGGTTTGGTGTATATGTAGTACCACACCTTATCCCCGACCTAATAGGTCTTGTCACCTTCTGCACTTCTTTCCAACTGTCCTTGAGCATACGCAAAGGTAGTCTGGAGATGGTTCCACAGGTCGGTCACGCATTGATGAGCCGTGTAGGCGGTGGCTGCGGCGACATCTCCCGGTTGGTAAAGGACATGCAGTGGAAGCGTCATTTGCCGTTCCGTCATCATCTCGAAGGGTGTTATTCCTGTAGACCTGTTGCGTGTGGCTCTGATAGCCATCAGTACCAATGGGAGTTTGAGGTCCCAATCTTTGTGGTTGGTTGCCACATACTTCTTGAAGATTCTGACAATTGTTTGGTTGCTCCTTTATACCCTGCCTGAGCTCCTATGTGGAGTTTAGCTTTGACTCCCAGAAGCCTCTACAGTTCGGTCATTACAGCTGCCGAAAAGTGGGGCCCTCTGTCGCTGTCCACTGTTTCTCCTGGCAGGCCGAAACGACTGAAAACGTGGTTTAGCAAAAAACGTATGTGGTTTCCGATGTGTCATTGGTCGCCAGCAGGCACTCCACCCACTTTGTAAATGAGCAAGACACTGTGAGGAGATACTTGTTGCCTCTGGCTGAACTGGCAACTGGGCCGACCCAGTCGATCTGGATCGAGCTCCAGGGGTAAGACACACCCTTGTGTTGCAGGGGTGCTCTGTGAAGTGGCTTGGAGGGTTGAAACTGGCAGCAAACTAGCCACCCCTCACGTTATTGTGCCACGTCTTGTTCCATGCGAGGCCAGTAGGCCACCTGTCGCAATGTTTCACGTGTAGCCTTGACCCCCCTACGGCCTCCACATGGCTCGTCATGGGCTATAATCACCCCCCTCTGTGTTTTAGGAACCACCCACCTTCGAGCGGTGTCAGTTTCTGAAACATACACCAGTAGGTCATCTACAAGTGTGAGATGCTGTTTAGTTGCGTACAGCGAACGCAAGTCGTGTGAACCTGCCAAAGCCAGTTCGGACACTGGGTGGTTGACAGGATCCGACAGGAATGCCATCAAAGTGGCGAGGGACTCATCTTGGTGTTGCATTGCTACCAGATTGCTATTCAGGAATGAATGCGTTAGCAACACATTATGTTCGCGCAACAACGTTTTTTTTTGTGGTGATACATGGCTACGTGTTACCGCAGACACCATAGCTTTCTCAGTGGTTTTTTCATCTCGAGCATCAAACACCCAAGGGGTGCCGTGAATTGCACCGGATTTCACCATGCTGTCGGCATGGTCGTTGCTAAGTTTGTCACGACCAGATGATTTGGACTGTACCTTGACTTTCTTCCAATACACCTGTATGTCGTGTTTGGTGATGAGGTCATCACAGGCTAGGATGATCTCTTTGTTTTTCACCTCTTTACCACTTGAAGTAGTCATGTGCTTTTGTTTCCAAAACAGCAAGTGGCATAAGAAGGTGAGTCTCGCGTAGTAGTGCAGATCGCCAGTTCTGACAATTCATGTTTCACCACCGTTTGCAGGGTGATCAGCACACCAGCCACTTCTGCAAACTGGCTGGTCTTGAAGTGGTTTGCACGGAATTTTCGCTGTGCCATACCAATCCCACCCCAGCTTGCAAGTTGTCTAGATGGTGGTAACAACAGGCATCTACAAATGCCATCGGCATTTCAAGACACACGTTCTCTTCGAAGTAGTGATGGTTCGAAGGCAATGGCGGAGCGATGTCACGCGGGGGTGGTGCGGAGTCGGTTGGTGACATGTTTCTATGATCACCTTTTCTCCACCGACATAACTGGTGAAGTGTTTGATTGCCCAGACCATTGGTTCTTAACCTTGTTGGAGGTACTGAACCCCACCAGTTTCATATGCGCATTCACTGAACCCTTCTTAATTGGAAAAATAAAATATTATTTTTTCAAATTCATAACATAGTTTACTGGTGCACAAAATGAACCGTGCATCAACATCACTGTGTTCAAAGAACAAAATCATCAAAACATGATTTTCACACAAAAACAAAAACATAATAATGAATATTTGCTGCAAATCAGTGTGACTTCTGCTGTTGCCTTTCAGAGACCAGTTCAGAAATGCGCAGCTTCACCTTGGCAAGTGCCACTCTCATGTCATTTTCACAACAAAGTCTGTTCCTTTTCTTCGTTTTTATGTCCAGCATCCTCAAAGGATTGCTTGCAAAGATATGTTGTAACAAACGGTATGAAAATCTCCAGAGATTTCTTAGCAATAACAGGGTACGCTACCATTTGTTGACACCAAAACGTTGAAAGCGTTGTTGTTCTGAAGAGTTGCTGTTGAACGTGGCTCTGCTGAATTTCAATGATTTCATCGAGGTATTCATCATAGACATCTGTTGTCTCAACACTAAACGTGAACGGCTGTCTCACCCATGCTGGATATGACTCTCTTGTAGGGAAGTATCCGTCGAGAGACTTTGCAAGCTCATCTAAGTGCGTGGCAATTGCTTGCTTCAGTTCCGAAGGTACAGAAATGTCTCCGATTCCAGATACATCTTCGATCTTACTTACACACTCGTCCTGCAGGGGAAAGTTTACGAAGTTATCGTTCTCTGTTCGTCGTTTCCATAACGGTAGCTTTTTTTTTAAAGCCTTCCGGTTTTTCTCCTCTTCGATGATGTTGACTCCACCGCCCTGCATCTTTTGATTGAGATGATTGAGAGCTGCGAAGATATCAGCCATGTATGCTAAAATGAGAATGAACTCAGAATTTTTGAGGCAATCTGCATGACAATGTTGGTGCCCTTGCAAAAACAGGGCTAATTCCACACGCACGGCAAAATCACGATTCAGCACCTGTCCCCGGGATAACCACCAAACGTTAGAATGGTACAGAAGTGCCTCGAATTCAGAGCCCATTTCTTTACACAGCGCACTGAAGATGCGGTGCCTCAGAGCACTAGTTCGCACATAGTTCATGCATTCCACTACAATTTTTAATACTTCTGCCAGTTTTGGAGGCAAGGTTTTTGTTGCCAACGCATGCCTGTGCAGAATACAATGCGTAACAATTATGTGTGGTGCATCGGCTTTCACTAGCGCACCAAAACCAGACTTTCTTCCCAGCATGACTGGAGCTCCGTCCGAACAAATTGCAGAAACCATACCCACGAAAGATTGTTGTCTTTGAAGAAGTCATCCACAAGTTTCTTCACATTGGCTGCCTTAGTTGTTGTTGTTGTAAGAGGCTTACAAAATAAAAAATCTTCCTTTATCACGTCGTCTTTCACATAGTGCACAAATACAGCAAGCTGGCTTAGATTGGAAACGTCTGTGGTCTCGTCGAGTTGAAGGCTGAATTTTGCCGGGCTTGAAATCAGATCTGCAACTACTTGAGCCAAGATGTCTTTGCTCATGTCCTCTATTCTGTCACTGATGGTGTCATTTGAAAGAGGAATTTGGGATAACTTAACTTCAGCCTCTTTTCCCAGCATGATATTCGCCATCTTCAACACAGCTGGTTTTATGAGTGTTTCACCAATGGTGTGTGGTTTGCCCTGCTTTCCGATCAGGTAAGCAACTTCGTACGATGCTGTGAGGATCGGTTTGTTGATGGGTACAAAGCAGAGAACAGGCAGAGTAGCCTTTTCATCGAATCTGGCTCTCTTCACCTTGAATTCAGCGAGCGTTGTGTTCTTGTATTTTCCATCTCCATGCAGCTTAAGGAAGTGTTCTCTTAGTTTTGCCGGTGCTAGACTAGAATTGCTCAACTTAGCATTGCAAATCATGCAGTTAGGACGCTGACTCCCATCGCGTTCCGTTATACATGTGAATCCATATTGTACATATTCGTCTGACCACTTTATTTTTTTGCTCGACATAGTATGAAGGGATTAAAATATTAAGAAAGAAATCACAAGACGTACCATCACAACAGTCACAAGTCGACTTCTGAGCGCACCAAATTCCCTGCAGCACAGATAGGCCAAGCGATGTCGCGTGATCACCTGCAGCCAATGATGGCAGCCAATGATGGCGTGTCATCACAAATCATATGAGTCGGATGCGTGTCTTGACCTCCGCCGAACCCCTGAGACTGACTCACCGAACCCCTGGGGTTCGATCGAACCCAGGTTAAGAACCACTGGCCCAGACTGTCGACAGCAGCGCTTTTTCAGTCTGAGTATTTGTGTTCAACAGGGTTGAGGGTTTTGCTCGCGTAAGCTACCACACGTTTGTCTTGGTCGTGTTTTTGGTACAACCCAGCGCTAAGGCAGTGCTCTGAGAAACCGACTTGAAAAATAATGTCTTGTCTTTGTTGGGGTATACCAGGCAGGGTGCCTTGCAAAGCTGGTTTTTCAAGGAAGCAACAGCTTCGTTGTGAGTGACATCCCAAACGAATGGGGTGACTTTCTGAAGAAGACGAGTCAACGGTTTTGACAAGTCGGCGTAGTTTTCGATGAATTGACGTGAGTAATTACATACTCCCAAGAAGCTGCGCACCTCTTGAAGGTTCGTAGGTGTTTTGATGTTGCGGATTGCTTGGATTCGTAGTTTACCTTGGTCCTGCTTGTTCGAGAAAGAGAAAGCCAACTTGTGTTGGTCACAAGGTTCCAGAAACCATTAGCCACGTCGACGGTGGAGAAGCACTTGGTGTTTGCCACCTTTGGCAACTCTTGGTCTAGCTGTGTCATGGGCCAACGAGTCAACGGAACCAGTTTGTTGAGTTATAGTCAATGGTAAGAGGCCATTTACCCGTTGGCTTTAGAACGGGCCACACAGGAGCGCTGTACGTACTGTTACATTCCCTGATTATCCGTTTAGCTAATCAGGAATCAATAATCTCTTGTACTGCTGCGTATGCTGCGAGTGGGATTTTGTATTGTCTAACAAACGTAGGAGTTGCTCCGGGTGGCGTACGAAAACGCACCACATAGATACCCGTAACCCCGCAATCCAGTGAGTCTGTTGACCAGATCTCACTGTGTTTGTTAAACAATTCCCTCAACTGATGGTGTTCAGTGTCATTGACAAGAGCATCAGCCTCCGACAGTAGATGTATTACCTGTGCATGGAAACCAGGATATGGTGACATTGCACAGGTCTTCATCAGGTGGTGATGGCAATTCACTTTTGGAATAGACTCATCGGTTGTTAACTCACAAGAGTGTACTTTGCATGCAGGAGGAGACGCGATATCATCCTCCGTGACGATGGAGTATATTAACAGATTGCTGTCAGAATCGACATCCAGCCTGAACGTTGATGTGTCGTCAAGTAGCAATACGGGAGTTAGTGCGATTGCTTTTGACTGACAAGTAAACAGCGTACCTCCCTCACCATCTAGGTCTAGGGAGGACGGAAGAGGCCCAATCATGGGAACGACCAGTTCAAAATCACGGAAGGAGTAATCGATCAATGTTCCTAGCTGAGTGTGCCGAGAAATGGAAATATCCACTTGAGTCAGATTTTGTACCAGGAGGTAAGTGGATCTAGCGGTTAGTTCCAACAACGGGTTGCCATTGATAGTTAGCCCCAAGTCGAATAGTTGCGAATAGGGTTGGAAGAACGCAGTGTTGCCCTCCATCCGATATCCGGGCGCCAGGTTCAGTCTTACAGAAACCTCTGTGGTTCTTGCCGGAATCAACATAGCGGACTCAGTTATCACCTTGCAAGCTTCAGGAATAGTCTGCCCGGATGCCATTCGCACTGGGTCGAAAGACAAGGCATGGTGGTTTGGCTGCGCCAAAGACCAAAGAACTTTGTGTATGGTATTGAGTTTCACACCCAATCTTACCAAAATGTCCGCTCCCACATAGACTGTATGTGTGAGGTCCGCGACAACCAGTGGGTAGTGAGATACTTCCCTGGTTCCAATGCGGATTGATGACGACACACCCCTATTGCGGTGAGCATCATCTGGGGAATCGTTCCCAGTGGAAATCTAAACGTTTTCGGCACAAGGGGATGGCAGTTAGCCGTTTTCGAAATTTCGTTGACCATTTCCAAACTGATTGCGGATTTTTCTGGCCAGGTTGCCAGTCTGGCATCCTCAACCATAGTGCCGTTTAGGCACACGCCCCCTATCAGAGGAGGGCGGTAAGTGTCGGGTGGTGAGTCACCCAAGCCACACAGGAAAACCTCATGTTCGGTAAAGTTCTGAGTTGAACTCACCTTGTCATTTGCCAGTAATGGCGGGTGCGTCAGATGCTGACGTCGAACCCACGTTGTTGCACAATGTATGGCATGTAGCCTTGGAAGAATGCGGTGAAGTCAACGGAGTTGGCATAGGTATTTGTGACCAGATTTGATTGGTTTTCCAATCCATTAGTGGTACCAAACGGTCAATTAAATCGATCCCAATCAGCATCCGTTCGATTTCAATGCTAGTCACATACATGGGGTGGATCAGAGACACTCTTTCGAAGTTGAGTTTAAGTAGGAGACGTTTGGTTAGGGGCGAGGTAACTTGAGTGAAGCCTCGAAGATTCGTATCGCAATATTCCGTTTTCAACCAAGGTTTTGCAGGGTCCACCTCCCTTTTTAGTTTATCCAGCAAGGTTTTGGATATGAGGGAAATTGTCAAACACGAATCTATCAGAGCGTGACAGGTCAAACAGTCCTCCAGGACTGTTCTAAGGAATTGCTTGTTCGAGTTGTTTTTTTCTCGTCATATCCCCAACATAATGGAGTGGGTTGGGAGAACGGAGCGGTTTGTAATCTGTGACGATTTCCAAGACAGATAAGTCACCTACGTGATCCAGTGGGTCCTCTATCGGAATGGGAGAGGAATCATCTGTTGCAAAGCTGCTTATCTTGTGCATCTTCCCATCCGTATCCAAGTCTGTAGACAAAACCTGCGGGCTTGTGTCTAGAACGAGCAGTTCCTGGACAGGGATTTGAGAGGGGGCGGGGGGTAATGGAAATGTTTGCGTCCTCTCGAATTGCATGAGTTTCGGCGGACTTGGTTTCCAACAATTTTACGCCTAGATTTCTTACGATGCAGTACATCTCTTATCAGAGCTTCTAGATCATTTCGGTTAGCATTTAGATCATTGTTGAACACTTTGTTGCCCTTGTTATGCTTGTTACCCTTAGGTCCTGACCCTTTGTGAGAGTTAGGCGCATGGGCATGTCGGCTAGGTTGATCTCTACGGGACCTGTTAGATTGGGGACGTTCATTGAGGCTATTGTTACGGCGGTGGTTGTCGGGATGGTGGTTGCGTGGTTGCCACACCCTTTGATCGTCATATTTTACCGCACATGTCCCCGATGCAGCACCTTCTAATTAATGTGATGGTTCACGCCTAAGCTCGAAAGTCGTGTTGTCCGGGCTCTTAGCCCGGCTTGCTTTTGATGCTTCAAAAGCGATACTTGCAAGTTCTCGGAGCGTCGAGATTGGCAACCCCACGTGGGCAGTAGGGCCGAAGTAGTCAATGAGACATGTTTGACAGGAACAGTTGTTTAAATGGTAATAGATCTTCCATTCCGGTTTCAGTGAGCATGCCAAAGTAAGCTGAACAAAGCCGGTGATAGTAGGCTTGTGGATGTTCATTATCGAGCTTGTCTGATATTGTTAGCCAACGAGCTATCGTGTTTGCGAGTCGCAGAACCACTGAATTCTATTTTCAAAACCGTGGCAAGTTGAGCATAGTCGTTTTGCACGTATTGTTCTGGTAGACAGATGAACCTTGTCACGTGTCTGTTGTATGTTCGCTTCAAAAGGTAGATTCTGTCTGCATTCGTAGCATTTGGGTAGCCATCCAAGGCGTCCTCTATGTCTGCTAAGTATGTCTCAGTGTCGTTTAGCTTTCCTGGAACGGGGTCAAAGAGGCGGAAGTTTTTGACGATTTTGTCAAGGCGATCCCCGCCAAGTGCGCGGTGGGCATCTGCACTCTCCCGTGGGGAAAGGCCAAGAGGAAAAGTCAAACTGTGGTTGTGTTGACCTAATGGCCAAGAGGAAGAGCCTGAAATCTCCAGTCATCTACATTCCCTCGGTCTCTGAGCTCCGGATGTGAGCTAGGTTGCTTGGTTTGGTTGTTCTGAGATAGTGCGTGACTGTTCTGGAGTTCCTCCAGATGATACCTACGGGTGGTGTTCTGCTGCATCGCAGAGTCCACCTGGGAGTTGGGGGTGTTTATTTTACATGTAGGTGTCGCCCTTGCTCCGCTCGGCCTCATACTTATCTGTCATGGTTTGCAGTGAGAGGTCTCAAGTGTGGAGTGAGAGATCCAATGATGCAATGTCCTCTTTTTGTTTAGAGGTCACCTTTTCCAACTTTCTCATCTGGTCTTTCTCATCCTTCATTAAATCAGCGACTTCAATGAGTTCTGCTGTTTTGTCCTCCAACTTGGTCATTGTGTTCATTAACTGATCATCTTTGGTCTGCAGCTTTTGGAATAGAGCATTATTGCTTTCAGTGGTTTCATTCACAACCGTTTGCAGGGCATCAAGTTGCTCACCCTGGTTTCTAGCTAGCTCATTAGATTCATCTAGTTTTGTGTGGACTTCATCGTATTTAGTGTTCCTTTAGAATACGGACTTGGTCAAGAGTTTGTTTGCGTTCTTTATACGTGTTAGACAGATCTTCCAATTTATCTGTCCTCACACACAGTTCCTCGGCTAGCAGTAGCTTATCCTTTTCGGTTTTCGATGCCAGCTCCCTGGTTGTCTCCACCTGTGCCTTGAACTCCCCAGCTTCCTGCTCGTGCATCTGCTGGGCACTGAGGTACTGGTGCACTGTCCATCTCTGCTGGTTGGCATAGTTGAGGGCTAAACTGGAGAGAACCTTTACCAGGCCTCAGCCGATGGTCTATTTCGAAGAGCATCTGTCGAAATCTAACATTTCCAGCCTCTTGGCGTAGTTAGGATTTGCATCGTTGCTGAGGTCAGCGATCAATGTTTCCGTGGGTGAAGGTCCACTGATTAGAGGGGAAATGGGTGGAAACCCATTTGATGGATTGCTCATTGTTATGATTATCAGTTATTTCAATTTATGTAATGTTTGGGTTTTTGAGTTGGAGGCTGCAAACACGATTTAACTCAGTTTGTAAACGTCAATGAATCATCAAGACTGGGTCAGTAATGTGAGTTGGTTATTACTGAACTTGCCAAAACAGATTTAATTGATTATTGGATTACTGGTGATTCTTCACCACCGGAGGTCACTGTTAACACAAGCTAAAATCGAACAGGTACCAGTGAAGGTAGAATTTCACAATGCTGTAAAAAGGTCTCCCTAAACACAATTAAGCTGGTAAAACAGATTTAATTTATTAATCAATTTGAATGATTAGTCAACCCCGTATAGGCTACAGGAATTAGCTTTAATTAACCTGTTGAATCTAGGGGTCATTTTTTTATTTTTAGAAAAATAACATTCCCAAAGTAAACGGGCTATTTGTCAGGACCAGAAAATAGAGTATGCATATAATTGACAGCTTAGGATAGAAAACACTCTAAAATTTCCGAAACTGTAAAAATATTGTCTGTGAGTATAACAGAACTGATATTGCAGGCTGTCACGTTCTGACCTTTATTTCCGTTGTTTTGTATTTATTTAGTATGGTGAGTTGGGTGGGCAGTCCATGTTTGTTTTTCTATGATTTGGGGATTTGTATGTTTCTGCCTAGTATGGTTCTCAATCAGAGGCAGGTGCCATTAGTTGTCTCTGATTGAGAATCATACTTAGGTAGCCTGGGTTGCACTGTTTGTTTGTGGGTCTATGCTAGTTGCTTGTGTCAGCACAGGTCTCATTTGTAGCTTCACGGTCGTTATTGGTTTATTGTTTTTGTATGCAGTGTTCAGGACTTTCTTTAATGAAATATTCACTATGAACACATACCACACCGCATTTTGGTCCTCTAATCCTTCTCACCTCTTCAGATGAAGATGAGGAAGACCGTGACACAGGCAAAAGAATGAGAAAAATCCAATCAGGAACGCAGCGGTTTCTAAATAAAAGTCCCTTCCTGTGCTTCCCCATTGAGCAGTGAATGGGATACTAATCCAGTTTAGCAGGCAATATTAACCAGGTGAAATTGTCATTCCTCTTGCGTTCATTGCATGCAGAGTCAGGGTATATGCAACAGTTTGGGCTGCCTGGCTCATTGCGAACTAATTTGCCAGAATGTTACGTAATTATGACATACATTAGATAAAATACCGAACGGTTCCGTATTTCACTGAAATAATAAACGTTTTGTTTTTGAAATGATAGTTTCTGGATTTGATCATATGAATGACCAAAGGCTCGTATTTCTGTGTGTTATTATGTTATAATTAAGTCTGATTTGATAGAGCAGTCTGACTGAGCAGCAGCTCATTCATTCAAACAGCACTTTCATGCTTTTTCTCAGCAGCTCTTCGCAAGCACAGCGCTGTTTATGACTTCAAGCCTATCAGCCTAATGGCTGGTGTAACCAATGTAAAATGGCTAGCTAGTTAGCTGGGTGTGCGCTAATTCTACAGATGCACAATCGAGAGCATCCTGGCGGGCTGTATCACCGCCTGGTACGGCAACTGCTCCGCCCTCAACCGTAAGGCTCTCCAGAGGGTAGTGAGGTCTGCACAACGCATCACCGGGGGCAAACTACCTGCCCTCCAGGACACCTACACCACCCGATGTTACAGGAAGGCCATAAAGATCATCAAGGACATCAACCACCCGAGCCACTGCCTGTTCACCCCGCTATCATCCAGAAGGCGAGGTCAGTACAGGTGCATCAAAGCTGGGACCGAGAGACTGAAAAACAGCTTCTATCTCAAGGCCATCAGACTGTTAAACAGCCACCACAAACATTGAGTGGCTGCTGCCAACACACTGACACTGACACTGACTCAACTCCAGCCACTTTAATAATGGGAATTGATGGGAAATGATGTAAATATATAATGTTACTTACCCTACATTATTCATCTCATATGCATACGTATATACTGTACTCTATATCATCGAATGCATCCTTATGTAATACATGTATCACTAGCCACTTTAACTATGCCACTTTGTTTACATACTCATCTCTTATGTATATACTGTACTCGATACCATCTACTGTATCTTGCCTATGCTGCTCTGTACCATCACTCATTCATATATCTTTATGTACATATTCTTTATCCCCTTACACTGTGTTTAAGACAGTAGTTTTGGAATTGTTAGTTAGATTACTTGTTGGTTATTACTGCATTTTCGGAACTAGAAGCACAAGCATTTCGCTGCACTCGCATTAACATCTGCTAACCATGTGTATGTGACAAATAAAATTTGATTTGATTTAGATTTTTTAAATACTGTTTCAAACATCACTCGCTTTTAGAAATTGGAGTAGTTATTCCCCTTGCGTTGCAAGGGCCGCAGCTTTTGTGGAGCGATGAGTAACGGTGCTTCGAGTGTGGCTGTTGTCGATGTGTTCCTGGTTCGAGCCCAGGTAGGGGCGAGGAGAGGGACGGAAGCTATACTGTTACACTGGCTAAATACTAAAGTGCATATAAGAACATCCAATAGTCAAAGGTATATGAAATACAAATGGTATAGAGAGAAATAGTCCTATAAATACGATATTAACTACAACCTAAAACCTCTTACCTTGGAATATTGACGTCTCATGTTAAAAGGAACCACCAACTTTCATATGTTCTCATGTTCTGAGCAAGGAACTTAAACGTTAGCTTTTTTACATGGCACATATTACTTTCTTCTCCAACACTTTGTTTTTGCATTATTTAAACCAAATTGAACATGTTTCATTATTTATTTGAGGCTAAATTGATTTCATTGATGATATTAAGTTAAAATAAGTGTTAATTCAGTATTGTTGTAATTGTCATTATTACAAATAAATAAATAAATAAAATTGGCTGATTAATGGGTATCTGCTTTTTTGGTCCTCCAATAATCGGTATCGGTATCGGCGTTGAAAAATAATCGGTTGACCTCTAGTTGAGAGATAATCTGTAGGGTTGTGGTCTCCTGTAACCTGACCTAATCAGGACAGTCATGACAACTCACATACACAGTAACACACTCACATGCATGCAAACATTCACATACACAGTAACACACTCACATGCATGCAAACATTCACATACACAGTAACACACTCACATGCATGCAAAAACGTACACACAACATATACGTATATAGAAACAGAACATGGTTTCTTGCATCGTCCATTAGCTGCCTAAAGTTTTCCATCTCTCTCTCATAATCTATTTTCCATACTAGCATATTACTTAGAATGCACCTCCAATGTATTCCTTCATTTTAAGCCACTAGCTGGTTCTCCCCTTACTGACGTCAGCTCTCTGTGTGGCTTCAGCTCTCTGATTTAATGACATTCAGATCAGCTATCAGCTATCAGCTCTCTGCTTCAGTATTCTATCAAAACCACTGCTATAACACACCCTGCGGTGGAAATTAGATGGAGCTGGTGTTCTGGGATTCTTAGTTCCCTGGACTGAGCTCTAAACTCCTGTTGAATCATGGGTATCCAAGACAGCTAACGGCAGGTCCTTGCGATCTCAGCTCTAACGAGTATGGGCCGTGCCTTTTTTCATATGTGTGTGTGTGTGTGTGTGTGTTCGCACGCGCTGGGTGTTCCGGAGGCCGACTCTGAGGAGCCAGATCTAATGAAGTGTTTTAAATATGCTGATGATTGTTTTCCCCAGAGACCAACATCACTGTGAACACTGCGAGATTGAGATTGTGGGAGGTAGGAGAAAGGAAGAGAGAAAGCGAGACAGAGTGTGGGGCTGGAGTGGGGGAGAGGCAGATGGAGAAAAGAGAGAGGACAGGGGGTGGCCATCTGGGAGTGAGTTTGGAGCTCTCTGATTGGTTGTCTCTGTCCCTACACATCTCTGTCCCCTCCTCTAATTGTCCGCCTGGTGTTTCCTCAAACTGAGAAAATCTCCAAGCATCCATCTGCGCCGTGTCCTCATCCCACCCCACCCTGTTCCATCCCTTCACCAGACTCCCACAACCCACCCTGTTCCACCCCTTCACCAGACTCCCACATCCCACCCTGTTCCACCCCTTCACCAGACTCCCACATCCCACCCTGTTCCACCCCTTCACCAGACTCCCACAACCCACCCTGTTCCACCCCTTCACCAGACTCCCACAACCCACCCTCTTCCACCCCTTTACCAGACTCCCACATCCCACCCTGTTCCACCCCTTCACCAGACTCCCACAACCCACCCTCTTCCACCCCTTTACCAGACTCCCACATCCCAACCTCTTCCACCCCTTTACCAGACTCCCACAACCCACCCTGTTCCACCCCTTTACCAGACTCTCACAACCCACCCTGTTCCATCCCTTTACCAGACTCCCACATCCCACCCTGTTCCACCCCTTCACCAGACTCCCACATCCCACCCTGTTCCACCCCTTTATCAGACTCCCACATCCCACCCTCTTCCACCCCTTTACCAGACTCCCACAACCCACCCTGTTCCATCCCTTTACCAGACTCCCACAACCCACCCTGTTCCATCCCTTTACCAGACTCCCACAACCCACCCTGTTCCATCCCTTTACCAGACTCCCACAACCCACCCTGTTCCATCCCTTCACCAGACTCCTTCTCAGCTCCACTACTCTCCTTGCCAACTTGTCAATGCTTAATATCCCCCAAAACACTAATTTAACAAAACACTGTCATATTCACAGACAAAATGCACATTTAACAAAACACAGTCCCCTTGAACATACGGTGTGTGTGTGATTGTGTGTGAGCGTGCTTATGTGTGTGTCTGTACTGTCTGTGTGTGTGTGTGTGTGTGCGTGTGATTCCATCAATCCTCCAGTCCAGCAGGGGTCAATGTGACCCAGAGAGAGGAGCCGTGTCATAGCTCTTCTGTGACAGGTGAAATAGGTCGGGACAGATGGTCACAGCTAAGGTGGCCCTCTGTAAACCTGCCACACATACACACACATACACACACACACATGCACGCAAATGCACACACGCGCGCGCACACACACACACACACACACAAAATTGCATTGTGGGTGTTAAGACACAGCTGCTGTTGCCTCTCCCAATAACAGCCTTTAATCTGTCCCTCAGAGCTCTGTGTGTGTGTGTGTGTGTGTGTGTGTGTGTGTGTGTGTGTGTGTGTGTGTGTGTGTGTGTGTGTGTGTGTGTGTGTGTGTGTGTGTGTGTGTGTGTGTGTGTGTGCGTGTGTGCGTGTGTGCGTATGTGTGTGTGTGTAATCTGTCGCTGAGAGCAGAAGAAGACAGTGGTCGTTGGTTGGTGACGTCAGGACAGAAATAGAGAGGTACAAGTCAGATTTAAAAGCAGCATTCAGCTCATCTGTGGATATAAATAAACTCTTCTCCTGTCTGGTCGATGTTTGTCTGGTCTAGTCCTGACGGGACGTTGTTGGACGAGAAGCCAGAGGTGTCTTAATGCCACAATCCTACGTCTGTAGCCCCACCGGCATACCGGTTCTACGTCTGGGTACCTTACATAGAAAGTTAATAAACTACAGTTTTGAAACAAGTGACAACAGACCTAACACAGACAAGACCTCTGGGAGTGGGTAGGTATTATTACTGGCACTCTACAGTACTGCAGTGTAGGATCCTTGTTAAATCACAACCCCTTGACAGAAACATTGATTGGCATTTCTAAGCCTCTGTTGCCATTGGTATAAACTGTCATAAAGTGCCATAAAGTGTCATCAGGGGTGCAGCGTATAGTTTGCCAGCGACAGCAACATTACAGCTGAAGTCAGTCAGGACTCCACTGTGTGTTTGTGTGTGCGTGTGTGTGTCAGAGATGGTATATTTGGCATAAACATGGAGACAAGGAACATTTTCCTTAAGGAGCAACCCATCAGTGCAATTATTGTCAAATAATGACACCTCAGCCCTGCGTGTGTGTGTTTCCCTGTTTGTGTGTGTTTCTCTGTTTGTGTGCATACGTGTGTGTGTGTGTGTGTGTGTGTGTGTGTGTGTGTGTGTGTGTGTGTGTGTGTGTGTGTGTGTGTGTGTGTGTGTGTGTGTGTGTGTGTGTGTGTGTGTGTGTGTGCATGCTTGTGTGCATGTATGGAACCAGTAGTTGACTAACTTTCTGTGTAGAGATGCTATTGTCTCTGTTGAGAGTTTCATTGTCTATGATCTCAGTATTGTGACGCCATTTCCGGTTACAACTTGCAGACTTGTTTACGTGTTGCTGTGCGTTTTGTTGCCAACCTTACTTTGCTACCTGACAACTTAACCGTTTTTACTTTTTAATTACCGTTTATATTTTGAGTTTTTCCCTCAATCAACTTTTTTTATGGACATGGTTCGTCAGGACCTCCAACAGCCGAAGCTAAGTAGTAACATTAACATGATGCCTTCTAATTGAAGTCGCTGTACTCATAATATACAGGAGAACAATCGCCTTACGGCGAGGATAGCTGTGCTACAAGCCCAGCTTCAGACGCAATCGTTAGGCAAGGGTAATTTAAGTGTAGGAAAGTATGAAACAGCGTCTGTGCCACCAGGAAGTACAGATAGAAACGTTAGTATAAATCCCCTCGCAGGGTCCCTGCAGCCGGATAACTTTCTCATGGTTGCTGGAGGGAAATGCTGTAGGAATCAACCGGTGTCGCTCACTCAGCGGACAGAAACTTTCAACTGGTTTTCCCCATTAAGCAACGAGTAGGAGTCAGAGGCTGAGCCTTCTCTTGTCTCTACTCCTCCCGTTACGGGTCTGAGACGCCGAAGCTTCCCACCATTAGCTCTGACAAATTGAAAACTCTAGTCATTGGTGACTCAATTACCCGCAGTATTAGACTTAAAACAAATCATCCAGCGATCATACACTGTTTACCAGGGGGCAGGGCTACCGACGTTAAGGCTAATTTGAAGATGGTGCTGGCAAAAGCTAAAACTGGCGAGTGTAGAGAGTATAGAGATATTGTTATCCACGTCGGCACCAACAATGTTAGGATGAAACAGTCAGAGGTCACCAAGCGCAACATAGCGTCAGCATGTAAATCAGCTAGAAAGATGTGTCGGCATCGAGTAATTGTCTCTGGCCCCCTCCCAGTTAGGGAGAGCTAATGATCTCTACAGCAGTCTCAAAACTCAATCGCTGGTTGAAAACTGTTTTCTGCCCCTCCCAAAAGATAGCATTTGTAGATAATTGGCCCTCTTTCTGGGATTCACCCACAAACAGGACCAAGCCTGGCCTGCTGAGGAGTGACAGACTCCATCCTAGCTGTAGGGGTGCTCTCATCTTACCTACCAACATAGACACGGCTCTAACTCCTCTAGCTCCACAATGAAATAGGGTGCAGGCCAGGCAGCAGGCTATTAGCCAGCTTGCCAGCATAGTGGAGTCTTCCACTAGCACAGTCAGTGTAGTCAGCTCAGCTATCCCCATTGAGACCGTGTCTGTGCCTCGACCTAGGTTGGGCAAAACTAAACATAGCGGTGTTCGCCTCAGCAATCTCACTAGGATAAAGACCTCCTCCATTCCTGTCATTATTGAAAGAGATCGTGATACCTCACATCTCAAAATAGGGCTACTTAATGTTAGATCCCTTACTTCAAAGGAAATTATAGTCAATGAACTAATCACTGATCATAATCTTGATGTGATTGGCCTGACTGAAACATGGCTTAAGCCTGATGAATTTACTGTGTTAAATGAGGCCTCACCTCCTGGCAACACTAGTGACCATATCCCCCGTGCATCCCGCAAAGGTGGAGGTGTTGCTAACATTTACGATAGCACATTTCAATTTACAAAAAGAAAAACAACGTTGTCGTCTTTTGAGCTCTAGTCATGAAATCTATGCAGCCTACTCAATCACTTTTTATAGCTACTGTTTACAGGCCTCCTGGGCCATATCCAGCATTCCTCATTGAGTTCCCTGAATTCCTATCGGACCTTGTAGTCATAGCAGTGTCGCGATACGAAACCTTCAGCCCCGCCCCTTGGCCGGCAGTGGGGCTGGTAGAGGTGGTTAGCATCCCGTTCCCCGGATTGGACAGGGCACTATAGATACTTCAGGTTATATCGGTATAACCAGGACCGCTCGCGTAGCCCTGCCTCTCTTTCTATGTCGAAGCGTTGTCCGCGTAGAAAGGTCTTTTGCCTTGTCACTCTCAACGGTCTAGCTCTAGCTGGGATGTGTGAACCCCACCTTTATCCTCTAGACTCTTTGCTTCACCACTAATTGGTCCTTGCGTTGTTATTAAGCACTAGTCCTACCAGTCTCTATATGATTTCCCCGTGGTTGAGTATTTGATGTATCTAGTTTAAAGTGTGAAGACCTTTAGTCAACTAAGTCTCACTACTCTGCCCGTCGGCTATATATCGCTTGGAAAATAAAACTTAGATAGATCGATAAGACAATTAAATGAATCACTACTGGACACACCTTCCTCCTTGTCTTTTAATGGTAATTCATTCTGTCATAGAGCATTGATCCCCGTTTCCAGTGTCCCGGTAGCGGGGAGTGTCAGAGTTGTTATCTCCCGTGCCGTTAACTGTCTTTGAGAGAACCTTTTACTCGAGACAAAATAAGACTACCGTTTATTTTTGAAAACACTCTGTTTTTTGTCTTTTACAATCAAACACACTTCAAAATACACAATTTGTTACTCGGTCAGACAGCGTTAATAAAAAACATGCAAATGACTTAATGACTCTTATAAAATGCCTGGTACAATGATAACACTTATCTCTATATTAAATAATTGTAATAGTTATTTAATTACCTTTGAGAGATGACGAGGAGACCCACAAGATCAGGAGCAGAGTTTCAATCGGTCAGAATTTGAGAAATTTAGTTTAGTGTAGCGACTCCCCTCTAACTGCCGAGAGGTTGAATTGGAGTCGTTATTTGAACTAAATTGGATTCAAGTTATATTGAATGAGGAAACTAGAGTCGTTCTTGGTCAACTGATCGTCTACTGATGTTTCACTATCCTCCAACGAAAACCCCCTGGGTTCAGTGTTTAAGTCCTGTCTCGGGATGCCAAACTATTTCCAGTAATGCCGGTGATTAGACCTTGGTCAGGTGATCACAAAGCAGGGACTGTCATATAGTGGACAAAGCCTCAAGAACCACACACTGCCAGTAGTAATGGTTTGGAATAGATAGGAACACGAGGAGTCTCAGCACAAGAATCTAGTCCAAATTCAATAGAGTTAGAATCTAGAGATGAGCCAGGCACTAATACCTGGTTCAAATGGTTGTCTCTATGAATTCAGATTTCAAGAAGTCAGCGCCAAAGTATCGGCAGTTTCTCTATATATACCTTTTTTCACCGTCCAAAATCCCCTAGGTGTCCTCCACAGAATAATTCATCATGTTATTACCTACTACTTCCTCCCAATATTATTTCCTGTGTGGTTGGCTAGTACATACATCTGTTCATACCCATATAAGGATGTACTTCCTACATAGCTTAAATCGCTACCTTCCTCTTATAGAGTCCAGCCTATTCAAGCAATAATGATTCTAATAGATTTTCCCAGCCAGCAGATTCTCCTTCTACCGTGGGCGGAGCCAGTTGATACCAGTCAGGTTCTGCTGTTTGGAAGCTTGGTTCTTCAGGGGGTGACATAGTCCAGGCGGGTAGCTCATCCAGTACTGTCAGTTCTTTCATGGGTATTTGTTGAGTCGGGATGAAAGGCGGGTCAGAGGGGAGATCCGTTTTGTGTTCCACTACAGCAGATAATATTCTAATTTGTGGTGACTTTAATATTCACATGGAAAAGTCCACAGACCCACTCCAAAAGGCTTTCGGAGCCATCATTGACACAGTGGGTTTTGTCCAACATGTCTCTGGACCTTCTCACTGTCACAGTCATACTCTGGACCTAGTTTTGTCCCATGAAATAAATGTTGTGGATCTTAATGTTTTTCCTCATAATCCTGGACTATCGGACCACCATTTTATTACGTTTGCAATTGCAACAAATAATCCGCTCAGACCCCAACCAAGGAGCATCAAAAGTCGTGCTATAAATTCACAGAAAACATAGATTCCTTGATGTCCTTCCAGACTCCCTCTGTCTACCCAAGGACGTCAGGGGACAAAAATCAGTTAACCACCTAACTGAGGAACTCAATTTAACCTTGCGCAAAACCCTAGATGCAGTTGCACCCCTAAAAACTAAAAACATTTCTCATAAGAAACTAGCTCCCTGGTATACAGAAAATACCCAAGCTCTGAAGCAAGCTTCCAGAAAATTGGACGGAAATGGCGCCACACCAAACTGGAAGTCTTCCGACTAGCTTGGAAAGACAGTACCGTGCAGTATCGAAGAGCCCTCACTGCATCTCGATCATCCTATTTTTCCAACTTAATTGAGGAAAATAAGAACAATCCCAAATGTATTGTTGATACTGTCGCAAAACTAACTAAAAAGCAGCATTCCCCAAGTGAGGATCGCTTTCACTTCAGCAGAAATAAATTCATGAACTTCTTTGAGGAAAAGATCATGATCATTAGAAAGAAAATTACGGACTCCTATTTAAATCTGCATATTCCTCCAAAGCTCAGTTGTCCTGATTCCGCACAACTCTGCCAGGACCTAGGATCAAAAGAGACACTCAAGTGTTTTAGTACTATATCCCTTGACACAATGATGAAAATAATCTTGGCCTCTAAACCTTCAAGCTGCATACTGGATCCTATTCCAACTAAACCACTGAAAGAGCTGCTTCCTGTGCTTGGCCCTCCTATGTTGAACATAATAAATGGCTCTCTATCCATCGGATGTGTACCAAACTCACTAAAAGTGGCAGTAATATAGCCTCTCTTGAAAAAGCCACACCTTGACCCAGAAAATATAAAAAACTATCGGCCTATATCGAATCTTCCGTTCCTCTCAAAAAGTTTTGAAAAAGCTGTCGCGCAGCAACTCACTGCCTTCCTGAAGACAAACACTGTATACGAAATGCTTCAGTCTGGTTTTAGACCCCATCATAGCACTGAGACTGCACTTGTGAAGGTGGTAAATTACCTTTTAATGGCATCAGACCAAGGCTCTGCTGCATCTGTCCTCGTGCTCCTAGACCTTGGTGCTGCTTTTGATATCATCGATCAACACATTCTTTTGGAGAGATTGCAAGTTCTGGCCTGGTTTAGATCTTATCTGTCCGAAAGATATCAGTTTGTCTCTGTAAATGGTTTGTCCTTTAACAAATCAACTGTACATTTTGGTGTTCCTCATGGTTCCGTTTTAGGACCACTATTGTTTTCACTATATATTTTACCTTATGTTTCAGACATAAGGAAGTGGATGGCTGTAAACTTTCTACTTTTGAAACTCGGACAAGAAACAAAGAGATCTTCTGTTGAATGTGACAATTAATCTTGATGGTTGTACAGTCGTCTCAAATAAAACTGTGAAGGACCCTGCCGTTACGCTGGACCCTGATCTCTCATTTGACGAACATATCAAGACTGTTTCAAGGACAGCTTTTTTCCATTTACGTAACATTGCAAAAATCAGAAACTTTCTGTCCAAAAATGACTACTGGTTAGACTACTGCAATGCTTTACTTTCCGGCTACCCGGATAAAGCACTAAATAAACTTCAGTTAGTGCTAAATATGGCTGCAAGAATCCTGACTAGAAACAAAAAATGTATCATATTACTCCAGTGCTAGCCTCCCTACACTGGCTTCCTGTTAAGGCAAGGGCTGATTTCAAGGTTTTACTGCTAACCTACAAAGCATTACACGGGCTTGCTCCTACCTATCATTCTGATTTGGTCCTGCCGAACATACCTACATGTACGCTACGGTCACAAGAAGCAGGCCTCCTAATTGTCCCTAGAATTTCTAAGCAAACAGCTGGAGGCAGGGCTTTCTCCTATAGAGCTCAATTTTTATGGAATGGTCTGCCTACCCATGTGAGAGACGCAGACTCTGTCTCAACTTTTAAGTCTTTACTGAAGACTCATCTCTTCAGTGGGTCATATGATTGAGTGTAGTCTGACTCAGGAGTGTGAAGGTGAACGGAAAGGCTCTGGAGCAACGAACCGCCCTTGCTGTCTCTGCCTGGCCGGTTCCCCTCTCTCCACTGGAATTCTCTGCCTCTAACACTATTACAGGGGCTGAGTCACTGGCTTACTGGTGCTCTTTCATGCCGTACCTAGGAGGGTTGCGTCACTTGAGTGGGTTGAGTCACTGACGTGATCTTCCTGTCTGGGTTGGCGCCCCCCAGGATGGTAAGTTGGTGGTTGAAGATATCCCCCTAGTGGTGTGGGGGCTGTGCTTTGGCAAAGTGGGTGTGGTTATATCCTTCCTGTTTGGCCCTGTCCGGGGGTATCATCAGATGGGGCCACAGTGTCTCCTGACCCCTCCTGTCTCAGCCTCCAGTATTTATGCTGCAGTAGTTTATGTGTCGGGGGGCTAGGGTCAGTTTGTTATATGTGGAGTCTTATCCAGTGTCCTGTGTGAATTTAAGTATGCTCTCTCTAATTCTCTCTTTCTCTCTTTCTTTCTTTCTCTCGGAGAACCTGAGCCCAAGGACCATGCCTCAGAACTACCTGGCATGATGACTCCTTGCTGTCCCCAGTCCACCTGGCCGTGCTGCTGCTCCAGTTTCTGCCTGCGGTTATGGAATCCGGACCTGTTCACCGGACGTACTACCTGTCCCAGACCTGCTGTTTTCAACTCTCTAGAGATAGCAGGAGCGGTAGAGATACTCTTAATGTTTGGCTATGAAAAGCAAACTGACATTTACTCCTGAGGTGCTGACTTGCTGCACCCTCGACAACTACTGTGATTATTATTATTTGACAATGCTTGTCATTTATGAATAATTGAACATCTTGGCCATTTTCTGTTATAATCTCAGCACAGCCAGAAGAGGACTGGCCACCCCTAATAGCCTGGTTCCTCTCTAGGTTTCTTCCTAGGTTTTGGCCTTTCGAGGGAGTTTTTCCTAGCCACTGTGCTTCTACACCTGCATTGCTTGCTGTTTGGGGTTTTAGGCTGGGTTTTTGTACAGGACTTTGAGATATCAGCTGATGTAAGAAGGGCTATATAAATACATTTGATTTTAAGTGATGGTATTGTCTCTGAAAACCAATAGAGATGGTACTGTCTCTGTGTGGAAATGGTATTTTCTCTGTGTGGAGATGGAATTGTCTCTGTGAAGAGATGGTATTGTCTCTGTGTAGAGATGGTATTGTCTCTGTGAAGAGATGGTATGGTATCTGTGAAGAGATGGTATTGTCTCTGTGTAGAGATGGTAGTGTCTCTGTGAAGAGATGGTATTGTCTCTGTGTAGAGATGGTATTGTCTCTGTGAAGAGATGGTACTGTCTCTGTGTAGAGATGGTACTGTCTCTGTGTAGAGATTGTATTGTCTCTGTGTAGAGATTGTATTCTCTGTGAAGAGATGGTACTGTCTCTGTGTAGAGATGGTACTGTCTCTGTGTAGAGATGGTAGTGTCTCTGTGTGGAGATGGTATTGTCCCTGGGAAGAGATGGTATTGTCTCTGTGTAGAGATGGTATTGTCTCTGTGTAGAGATGGTATTGTCTCTGTGAAGAGATGGTATTGTCTCTGTGTAGAGATGGTATTGTCTCTGTGTAGAGATGGTATTGTCTCTGTGTAGAGATGGTATTGTCTCTGTGAAGAGATGGTATTGTCTCTGTGAAGAGATGGTATGGTATCTGTGAAGAGATGGTATTGTCTCTGTGTAGAGATGGTAGTGTCTGTGAAGAGATGGTATTGTCTCTGTGTAGAGATGGTAGTGTCTCTGTGTGGAGATGTTATTGTCCCTGGGAAGAGATGGTATTGTCTCTGTGAAGAGATGGTATTGTCTCTGTGAAGAGATGGTACTGTCTCTGTGTAGAGATGGTACTGTCTCTGTGTAGAGATTGTATTGTCTCTGTGTAGAGCTGGTACTGTCTCTGTGTAGAGATGGTAGTGTCTCTGTGTGGAGATGGTATTGTCGCTGGGAAGAGATGGTATTGTCTCTGTGTAGAGATGGTAGTGTCTCTGTGTGGAGATGGTATTGTCCCTGGGAAGAGATGGTATTGTCTCTGTGTAGAGATGGTATTGTCTCTGTGTAGAGATGGTATTGTCTCTGTGAAGAGATGGTATTGTCTCTGTGAAGAGATGGTATTGTCTCTGTGTAGAGATGGTATTTTGTCTGTGTAGAGATGGTATTGTCTCCGTGTAGAGATTGTATTGTCTCTGTGTAGAGATGGTATTGTCTCTGTGTAGAGATGGTATTGTCTCTGTGTAGAGATGGTATTGTCTCTGTGAAGAGATGGTACTGTCTCTGTGTAGAGATGGTATTGTCTCTGTGTGGAGATGGTATTGTCCCTGGGAAGAGATGGTATTGTCTCTCTGAAGAGATGGTATTGTCTCTGTGAAGGGATGGTACTGTCTCTGTGTAGAGATGGTACTGTCTCTGTGTAGAGATTGTATTGTCTCTGTGTAGAGATGGTACTGTCTCTGTGTAGAGATGGTATTGTCTCTGTGAAGAGATGGTATTGTCTCTGTGTAGAGATGGTATTGTCTCTGTGTAGAGATGGTAGTGTCTCTGTGAAGAGATGGTATTGTCTCTGTGTAGAGATGGTATTGTCTCTGTGAAGAGATGGCATTGTCCCTGGGAAGAGATGGTATTGTCTCTGTGTAGAGATGGTATTGTCTCTGTGAAGAGATGGCATTGTCCCTGGGAAGAGATGGTATTGTCTCTGGGAAGAGAGATGGTATTGTTTATAGGAAGAGAGATGGTATTTTCAATGTGTAGAGATGGTATTGTCTCTGGGAAGAGAGATGGTATTGTCTCTGGGATTAGAGATTGTACAGTCTCTGTGTAGAGATGGTATTGTCTCAGTGTATAGATGGTATTGTTTCTGTGTAGAGATGGTATTGTCTCTGTGAAGAGATGGTATTGTCTCTGTGAAGAGATGGTATTGTCTATGTGAAGAGATGGTATTGTCTCTGTGTAGAGATGGTATTTTGTCTGTGTAGAGATGGTATTGTCTCTGTGTAGAGATTGTATTGTCTCTGTGTAGAGATGGTATTTTCTCTGTGTAGAGATGGTTTTGTCTCTGTGAAGAGATGGTATTGTCTCTGTGAAGAGATGGTACTGTCTCTGTGTAGAGATGGTATTGTCTCTGTGTAGAAATGGTACTGTCTCTGTGTAGAGATTGTACAGTCTCTGTGTAGAGATGGTACTGTCTGTGTAGAGATGGTATTGTTTCTGTGTAGAGATGGTATTGTCTCTGTGAAGAGATTAAATTGTATCTTTGTAGAGATGTTATTGTCTCTGTGTAGAGATGGTATTGTCTCTGTGAAGAGATGGTACTGTCTCTGTGTAGAGATGGTACTGTCTCTGTGTAGAGATGGTATTGTCTCTGTGTAGAGATGGTATTGTCTCTGTGTAGAGATGGTATTGTCTCTGTGTAGAGATGGTACTGTCTCTGTGTAGAGATGGTATTGTCTCTGTGTAGAGCTATAACTTCATGACCCCCCACCCCCACCTGAGAACCCAATTCAGATCCCTCCAACTTGAGGAGGGCATATGAGGTATGCGGTCAGCTGTATGGCTGGCTCAGGGAAGAGGACACCCCTGCCTTGCATAGTCCCGTGGGACATCTTAATTGGGCATGGGACACAAGCTAAGGCTTGATTACCCTTTAGCTGGCCACCTTTGATGAGGGTGTTTAGTGATTAAAGGCCGAAACACCCACTGATTCGAAGGCACACTACTGAGGATGTGTCCCAAAATTGACTTCTTACCCCAGTCTAAGAAATAAACCTCCCATGCCACTCTGTCAACATCACGGCAAATCTCATGTGAGTGCATTCCATCTATTGGCACAATGGACAGTTTTTAACATCTCGTCCCGTGTTTTATGATTCTGATCATCTGGACCAGTCCAGTGACTGCTGTGAAAGGACAGCTGACAACATAGGAAAGTCTGTGTGACAGCTTGGAGAGACAGCTGACCGGAGGGAATAGACCCCACTGGGGCTGTCATGGGCTAGCTACCCATGTTGGCAGTCTCCGACGCTGTTTCAGTATGTTGGAGACACCCGCTAAGTGCTACTGAAAGTCAACAAAGGAACATACCCCTAGAGCCTGCGAGAGCTGGGGCGCAAGATGGCTCAACGACTGATCACACGGTTACGGACCCAGGAACGGAAACGACTACGAGTAGGAACACAACACATGAGACAACCATAACAGCAGCAGGACACACACTTCAGGTGTGCAGCTGTGGTTGGGAGAGAGTAACATCGGCAAGGGGGTTAAGGATCCATCAAGGGAGGAAAAGGTGCTTGGGAGAGCAGAGACAGGGACCTCGCATTGACCAGTACTTCTTACGAAGCAGCCAGTCAAATCAGTCGAATGAAGCACAGCGACGGGACGCAAACCAAAGTTCGCAGAGCATCAGCACCCCTGTAATGGAGGAGGATAACACAAGCACAGAAATGCCGGTGGATGAACTCACCCAACCACAGAGACCTCTAAAAGAGGAAAAGATCAAAGGGCACAGACCGAGTGTGAAGTGGCCCAAAGCTGTTGAAAAGAGAGAGTGGGAAACAATCAACAACGACCTGACAAAAATCTTGGAACAACAGGTAGGAACAGCAGAGAAAAAGCTTGAAAGGATGGGAGACATTATCTACCACTACGGAGAAGAGCGCTTTGGAGTAAACGAAAGGAGAAGTGGCAAAACACCACCCCCGCCAGCCAAATCTAGGAGACAGCAGGAGATCGAGATACTTGTCAGAGAGAGAAGGCAGCTGAGGAAGCAGTGGAAGAAGGCCTCTGATGCAGAGAGAGAAGGTCTCATGCTACTCCAAGCAGACATTAAATGTCGGCTGGCAACCTTGCGAAGAGCAGAAAACTTAAGGAAACTTTGTAGGAAGAAGGTACACTCAAGAACACGGTTCTATAAAAACCCCTTTAAGTTTGTCAAAGATCTCTTCGCAAAGGAAAAGTGCGGAATCCTAAAAACTCCAAAGCCTGAACTGGAAGAACATCTGGAAAATGTCCACCAGGACATGAAAAGGCATGAGCAGATAGTCATCCCACATGACATCCCACCTATTCAACCACCAGAATTCAATCTGGACACTGACCCTCCAAAATGGAGGGAAGTAGAGAACGTTGTCCGAAGAGCAAGAGCGGCCTCTGCTCCTGGGCCTAATGGAGTACCATACAAGCTCTACAAGAACGCCCCGGATGTTCTACGCTTTCTTTGGAGGCTCATGAGGATAGTGTGGCAGAAGGAAATAATACCAAAGGCATGGCGAAGGGCTGGTGGTGTGCTAATCCCGAAAGAGAAGGATGCGACAGACATCAGTCAATTCCGACCAATCTCCCTTCTCAACGTCGAAGGGAAGATCTTTTTCAGTATAATAGCACAGAGGCTGTCCACTTATCTGGAAAGGAACAAGTACATTGATACATCTGTACAGAAAGCAGGCATTCCTGGTTTCTCTGGTTGCCTGGAACATACTAGTATGATTTGGCACCAGATCCAAACAGCTAAGAAGGACAAGAGAGACCTCTGGCATCTTCCTCGACCTGGCCAATGCCTTTGGCTCAGTTCCCCATGAACTCCTCTGGGAATCCTTCAACATTTTCCACGTACCAGAACCCATCACTACACTGGTAAAGGCCTATTTCCAAGACCTGCAATTGTGTTTCACAACACCTGACTTCACAACAACATGGCAGCGCTTGGAAGTAGGCATAATGGCAGGCTGTACAATTTCTCCTCTGGCCTTCACTATGGCCATGGAAGTCATCATCAGGGCATCGAGATGGGTGGTCGGCGGTGAGAGAACTAAGGAAGGGCTCCGTCTCCCACCTATCCGAGCATACATGGATGACATGACTATACTGACCACCACTGCAGCATGCACCAGGCGGCTACTTGCAAAACTGCAGGATAACATGGTCCTGTAGCTCAGTTGGTAGAGCATGGCGCTTGTAACGCCAGGGTAGTGGGTTCGATCCCCGGGACCACCCATACGTAGAATGTATGCACACATGACTGTAAGTCGCTTTGGATAAAAGCGTCTGCTAAATGGCATATATTATTATTATTATTATTATTTATATTAACATCAAGTGGGCCCGGATGAAAATCAAGCCAAGCAAATCTCGAAGCATCTCCATAGTCAAGGGACAGCTTAAAGATGTGAGGTTCTGCATTGGAGATGATCCGATACCAACGGTATCTGAGCAACCCATCAAGAGCCTGGGTAGATGGTACAACGAAAGCCTCCGGGATAAAGATCAAGTGCAGCAAGTAAGGCAGGACATCGCCGACGGTCTTGAGAACATCAACAAGACCCTACTGCCTGGGAGGCTCAAGCTTTGGTGCCTACAGTTTGGACTTCTCCCCCGGGTAATGTGGCCACTCACCGTCTCTGTGAAGAGATGGTATTGTCTCTGGTATTAGAGATTGTACAGTCTCTGTTAAGCAATGGTATTGTCTCAGTGTATAGATGGTATTGTTTCTGTGTAGAGATGGTACTGTCTCTGTGTAGAGATGGTATTGTCTCAGTGTATAGATGCTATTGTTTCTGTGTGGAGATGGTATTGTCTCTGTGTAGAGATGGTACTGTCTCTGTGTAGAGATGGTACTGTCTCTGTGTAGAGATTGTATTGTTTCTGTGTAGAGATGGTACTGTCTCTGTGTAGAGATGGTACTGTCTCAGTAAAGAGATGGTATGGTATCTGTGTAGAGATGGTACTGTCTCTGTGTAGAGATGGTATTGTCTCTGTGTAGAGATGGTATTGTCTCTGTGTAGAGATGGTACTGTCTCTGTGTAGAGATGATATTTTCTCTTTGAGAGATGGTATAATATCTGTGTAGAGATTTTATTTTCTCTGTATAGAGATGTTATTGTCTCTGTGTACCACTAGAGATGGTATTGTCTGTATAGGGATGTTATTGTCTCTGTGTACCACTAGAGATGGTATTGTCTGTATAGGGATGTTATTGTCTCTGTGTATCACTAGAGATGGTATTGTCTGTATAGAGATGGCATTGTCTCTGTGTACCACCAGGGATGGTATTGTCTGTATATAGATGGCATTGTCTCTGTGTACCACTAGAGATGGTATCGTCTGTATAGAGATGGTTTCAGACAATAATTAGAACAGTAATTTGAAATCTGCTCAATAAAATACCAATGTAAATACATTTTGTTGTTTCTGTTGTGTGAACTTTTAATGGATTCATTTTCCAAACGGAATAATTAAACAATTCTCAAATTGGATTTCTCAGATTGGAGTCAGTGATGCGAAATGTACTACTCATTATTAAATGTAGCATCTCCGAGCTCTGAACTTCAGTCTTCCTGTGCCAAGAGGAAGACTGCATTTGAGTTTATTGCACACTTTCTATGTCTAGGTGAATATTCACACCTCAGCCAAAGCTATGTGTATGTGTGTGTGTTTGTTTGTGTGCGTGCACTGTTTACGAACACGACAGGCGGGTGGCAGAGCAGCTGTCTCCCTCCTATGCCTCATTCTGTGCCTTTCACTATCACTACTGGTTTCTGGTAACAGGTTAAGAATTGTGGATGTTACTGAACTTTAACTTTGATAAACTGGCTGGGGTTGGAGTTTAAATCACTGGGCACAAGCTTCTGCCCAACGTGGTCAACACCACAGCACACACACATAGACCATATAACCTTGGACCTGTAAGTGTGTGTGTGTGCTTTCACTAATGTGTGTGTGTTTGTAAGTGAGGGTGCTACAGCTGGACCCTGATCACCACCCAGCCCAAACTACCAGTATCTAATTCCATGGGTCTCATTTCACCCCATGAAATATTAAAGTAGATCTGGGTGTAATAAGGCTGTAGGAGATTAACAGACATATCCCAGCTAGCATCAGGATGCCTGGAGCAGAACAGAAACAATACGCGTAGTCATTAAAGAGAGATGGAGGGAGGGAAGGAAGGAGAGAAAAAGAGGGAAAGCTGGTGGAAGGAGGAGGAGAGAGAGAGAGAGAGAGAGAGAGAGAGAGAGAGAGAGAGAGAGAGAGAGAGGATGGAGAGAGAGAGGAGAGGATGGAGAGTGAAAGAGGGGAGAGAGAAGAGATGTAATTGTAAGTCACTCTGGATAAGAGGGTCTGCTAAATGGCTAAAATGTAAAAGAGAGAGAGAGAGAGAGAGAGGGGGTGAAGAGCCAGGGTTGTCATTCTCATTTGGCCTGTGCTTGTGTCACAGCCACGACTTGACACCAACCCAATCACAAGCAAACAGCTAATATCAAACAATGAGTAAAGTTTTCACATTAAAACGTGAATAAACAAGAGAGAATAACCCCAGAGATGTGCAGAGAGACAGCTCTGGAAGTTCAATCATTCAATTTACCAAAAGACAGACAAGATAACAAGCAATTGTATTGCTTTGTTGAGGTTCTCACCCTGATTATTAAACACAGAGACAACACACACACACACACACACACACACACACACACACACACACACACACACACACACACACACACACACACACACACACACACACACACACACACACACACACACACACACACACACACACACACACACACACGCGTGCTGTGAGCTCCATCTAGCGGTAGACAGTGAGAGAGTTTTCCTTGATCAAGACTTTATTAATTTTAAAGGCACATTGTGCTTGTCCTCTGGGAGAATGCACTCAGAATAGTCATCACGCAATATTGCAATACATGTGATTAGTGATACCACCCAAACAATTTAGTCATCGTAATTTGGTTACAGCTAACTCTTGCTTTTGTATATAATCTATGTTTTAATATTTACTGCTTTTATTGGATATATAAACTTGATTCATTTTGTGCCATCATTAGAATGATTCAAGTGGCATATAAGCCTTTGAATGAAGATGTACCACTATAGGAAAAATAAAAAGCACTGCTGCTCATGTTCCCAGGTGATTTTATTAGGACAACGTTTTGACCCTGAGGTCTTCATCTTGTCATTTTAAAACGTCTTTGAGATTGGTGTCCATTCCATGGGACGGTTGAGCTAACGTAGGCTAATGTAATTAGCATGAGGTTGTAAGTAACAAGAACATTTCCCAGGACATGTCTGATATTGGCAGAAAGCTTAAATTCTTGTTAATCTAACTGCACTGTCCAATTTACAGTAGCTATTACAGAGTTAAGAATACCATGCTATAGTTTGAGGAGAGGGCACAATTTTGAACATGAAAAGTTATTAATAAACAAATAAGGCACATTTGGGCAGTCTTGATACAACATTTATTTATTTTTAATTGTAAAAAAAAATGTTATCTCGTTTTTCTCCCCAATTTCATGGTATCCAATTGTTTATTAGCTACTATCTTGTCTCATCGCTACAACTCCCGTACGGGCTCGGGAGAGACGAAGGTTGAAAGTCATGCGTCCTCTGATACACAACCCAACCAAGCCGCACTGCTTCTTAACACAGCGCGCATCCAACCCGGAAGCCAGCCGCACCAATGTGTCAGAGGAAACACCATGCACCTGGCAACCTTGGTTAGCGCGCACTGTGCCCGGCCCGCCACAGGAGTTGCTGGTGCGTAATGAGACAAGGATATCCGGCCAACCCCTCCCTAACCCGGACGACGCTAGGCCAATTGTGCGTCGCCCCACGGACCTCCCGGTCGCAGCCGGTTACGATAAAGCCTGGGCGCGAACCCAGAGTCTCTGGTGGCACAGTTGGCGCTGCAGTACAGCGCCCTTAACCACTGCGCCCCCCACAACATTTTTAACAGAAATGCAATAGTTCATAGGATCAGTCCAAACGTTGCACATACACTGATGCCATCTAGTGGCCAAAATCTAAATTGCACCCGGTCTGGAAAAATACTTTATGGCCTTTCTCTTGAATTTCAAAGATAATGGTACAAAAAAATACAAAAGAACGGTTGTTTTCTTTTGTATTATGATTTACTGTGTTTTTTTAGCGCGAAAATTGAAAAAGGGGGCTATCCCTAAGAAGTTTTATTTGAGGTCACAAAACCCTGTGTGAAGGTGGTGAAGAACAAACATATAGAGAAGCCTTGGTGTGTCAGATGAGGCTTTGCTGTAGGACAGAGTGCTGTCCCGCCAGTCCAGATACACCCGTACTTATTTAGATGAGTATTTACCAGGAATTACAATATTAATCACATTTTCCAGATCAATATACTAAATATGGGAGATGTGTGTGGATGACACACCAAGACATTTTTTTAAGTATTGGACAGAACACATGTTGGGTTATTTTGACACAGCCAGTTGGGTCACTTATAGTGCCTTCGGAAAGTATTCATTCCTTGACTCATTGACATTTTCCACATTTCGCTACGTTAATAAAGCCTTGTTAAAAAAAAATTCTCTGTCATCAATCTACACACATTACCCCATAATGACAAAGCAAAAACAGGTTTGCACATTTGCACATATATATATATTGAAAAAAGCCATGAAATATCACTTTACATTAGTATTTAGTCTATTTACTCAGTATTTTGTTGAAGCACCTCTCGCCACGATTACAGCCTTGAGTCTTCTTGGGTGTGATGCTACAAGCTTGGCACACCTGTATTTGCAGAGTTTCTCCCATTCTTCTCTGCAGATCCTCTCGAGCTCTGTCAGGTTGGATGGAGAGCATAGCTGCACAGATATTTTCTGGTCTCCCCAGTCTGGGCTCTGGGTGGGCCACTAAAGGACATTCAGAGACTTGTCCCAAAGCCACTCATCCTTTGTCTTGGCTGTGTGCTTAGAGTCATTGTCCTGTTGGAAGGTGAACCTTCACCCCATTCTGAGGTTCTGAGTGCTCTGGAGAAAGTTTTCATCAAGGATCTTTCTGTACTTTGCTCCTTTCGTCTTTCCCTCAATCCTGACGAATCTCTCAGTCCCTGCCGCTGAAAAACATTCTCATAGATTCTGCCACCCCCATGCATCACTGTAGGTATGGTGCCAGGTTTCCTCCAGATGTGAAGTTTGGCATTCTGGCCAAAGGGTCCGATCTTGGTTTCATCAGACCAGCGAATCTCTCATAGTCTGAGAGTCATTTAGGTGCCTTTTGGCAAACTCCAAGCGGGCTGTCATGTGCCTCTTACTGAGGAGTGGCTTCCGTCTGGCCACTCTACCATAAAGGACTGATTGGTGGAGTGCTGCAGAGATGTTTGTCCTTCTGGAAGGTTCTCCCATATCCGTAGAGGAACTTTGGAGCTCTGTCAGAGTGACCATCGGGTTCTTGGTCACATCCCTGACAGAGGCCCTTCTCCCCCGATTGCTCAGTTTGGCCGAGCAGCCAGCTCTAGGAAGAGTCTTGGTGGTTCCAAACTTCTTCCATTTAAGAATGAGTGAGGCCACTGTGTTCTTGAGGACCTTCAATGCTGCATTTTTTGGTACCCTTCCCCAGATCTGCTGCATTTTTTGGTACCCTTCCCCAGATCTGTGCCTCGACACAATGCTGTCTCGGCGCTCTATGGACAATTCCTTTGACCTCATGGCTTGGTTTTTGCTCTGACATGCTTTGTCAAGTGAGGAATTTTATATAGACAGGCGTGTGCCTTTCCAAATCATGTCCACTCAATTGAATTTACCACAGGTGGATTCCAATCAAGTTGTAGAAACATCTCAAGGATGATCAATGGAAACAGGATGCACCTGAGCTCAATTTCGAGTCTCATAGTAAATGGTCTAAATAACGTATTTCTGTATTTTATTTTTAATACGCTTGCAAAAAAAATCTAAAAGCTGTTTTCACTTTGTCATTATGGGGTATTGTGTGTAGATTGATGAGGACATTATTTAATTTAATCATTTTTAGAACAAGGTTGCAACTTAACAAAATGTGAAAAAGGTCAAGGGGTCTGAATACTTTCCATATGCACTGTATTTAAATTAGGTAAGAGAATATCATGTTACCATTGGTGTATTAAAAGGAGAGTTCGGGTGATGTCACACTATGCCGTTAAAAACCACATAATGCTGTGGGTCCATCAGGCCAAAAACATGAACACCACACAAGGTTTAATAATCCCTCCTCCTGAATCCAAGTGTTTGACATGGGGGCAGTAACTTTATGATCAAACTTTATCAATGTAGATTCAAAAGTTATTTTTCATACTTTGTTCATCATACTTTGATATGGTTTATCAAATATCATCACATTTCATGAAAACGTGATTTTGACTGTTCATGACCTTTAAGGTTGAGCAAAGACACTTTTGTAACTTTTATGAGTGAAGATTAGGAGTTCCTCCAGCGCCCTTGCATATCCCAATGTTGGGAGAGTTACCACTTTCCTATAGTATATAACTAACAATGTTATTAAATTAACATTAAAATGTGTCATGTGCAACTATATTGAAGAACAAATTACATTTGAAGTGTACAAACTTAACAAGATTAACAGGAATGAGAGACATGGGGAAGTAGAGAAAGGGCCTCATTGCCCAAATCTCGAAGTATCCATTTAATAAAAAAACAAAATGTGCACCGTGTGGGAAGCTGAGGACCGAGTTTGGGAAACCCTGGTCTGGTGATGATGGTCAATTTGCTGGTCAAGCTGGTGACAGACAAAGACTGACAGGCTGACAAACGTCATAGTTTCAAATAGCAGCTAGTTAAAAATTGCGCAAAAATTAGTTTTTCAAAGATGTCAAAGAAAAGGAAAGCAGACAATGAATGTAGGGTGTTCCAGCAAGAGTGGACATCCAAATATTTCTTTATTGTGGTATCAGGGGAAGCTGTGTGCTTAGTGTGCCAATAGAGAATCGCTGTCTTGAAAGACTATGAATACTTCCAGACGAAGCATGCAGAGAAATATAGGAATATGTATTCTGAGCAGAGGGCAAGTGCATTGAAAGAGTTGCTTTCTCAGTTGCAAAAGCAGCAAGGACATTTCACAAAACTGCATTCAACAAGAGACAGAATTGCGAGAGCTAGCTATGTACTGTCCCACAAAATTGCTAAACATTGCAAGCCATTCGCTGAGGGCGAATTCATTAAAAAAATGTTTATTTTGACTCTGCAGCAATACTTTGCCCCGACAAGAAAGAGCTGTTTCAAAATGTTTCCCCGTCAAGACGAACAGTGACACGGCATTTTGAGGACATCGCAGATAATATGGGACAGCAGTTGAAATAAAAGGTACAGAATTTAGTATATTTCTCCTTGGACCGGGATGAGAGCAGTGATGAGAGCCTGGATGAGAGCAGTGATGAGAGCCTGGATGAGAGCAGTGATGAGAGCCTGGATGAGAGCAGTGATGAGAGCCTGGATGAGAGCAGTGATGAGAGCCTGGATGAGAGCAGTGATGAGAGCCTGGATGAGAGCAGTGATGAGAGCCTGGATGAGAACAGTGATGCACGTGACACGGCGCAGTTGTTGATATTCTTACGAGGCATAACCCCAGACTTTCTTTGAAATTACAGAGGACCTTGCTTCAGTGCAGTCAATGAAGAGCACAACCACAGGGAAAGACTTATTGTAGGAGGTTAATAAGTGTGTGGCAAAGCTGGGACTGAGTTTTGAAAAGTTATCCATTGGGACCACTGATGGGTGCCCAAACTTGACAGGGAAAAACATTGGCCTTTTGAAAAGGACATAAGATCAAGTTGCTGAACTCAGCTCGGAAAATTATTTTCCTGCATTGCATTATTCATCAGGAGGTGTTCTGGAAATGTGTTCTGGAAATGAGTCATGTTGTGGAGACAGTCATAAGAGCAAAATCTTTAAACCACAGGCAGTTTGTCTCACTGTTGGAAGAGACAGAGTCGGGTCAAGCAGATCTCACCTACCACACAAACATGAGATGGCTGTTTGGGGAATGTGCTTAAAAGGGTGACCTGAAGTCGGATATTGCTGAGTTTTTGCCTTAGTTTTGGCCTTCACCATGGACATCATGGCCTTCATGAATGAACTGAATTCCAAATTGCACAACAGAAGCTCAGCCTTGTCAAAGCCTTCAAGGGAAAATGACTCCCCCTGACCTGCCAAGTAGAAGCCATCAATCCCACCCACCTTCTGACACTACTAGTCTGTTCCCTATCAGATGACCAGTGGGAGAAGTATACATGGCTGCTGTGTGCATTGAACTGTGAGTTTTCTTATCGTTTTGAGGATTTCAAAGTGTTGGAAAATGACATGATGTTGGTTACCTCTCCTTTCACCTTCAATATGGATAACACTCCCAGTGACCTGCAACTTGAGCTTTTCGATCTTCAATCTTCAGTCTGATGCAGTGATTGGAGAACTATTCAAAACAATGTCACTGACAAGGTTCTATGCAACTCTTGATGAACAAAACTTTCTAAAGATTAGGAGACATGCGAAACAGTCATGTGAACATTAATTTTCAGTGATTAAATATTTCAAATCAAGGCACAGATCATCTCTTACTGACTTAACCTCTCAGCAATCCTGCACATAGCGACATCAGAAACTATACCTTACTTCACTGCTCTAGTCAATGCCCATCAGAGACTTCACTCCTCACACTAATTGGGTAGTTTAAATGTAATGTTGAGCTCTCTCTATTTCTCGTGTTTTTGTGCATACCCGTTAACAAGAGTTCAGGTTAACAAGAGTTCTGAATGCACAGTGTACTTTTCCCTCCGTGTTGTTCATTGCATGTTTGATAATGAAAATACCTACCAAAAGGAGAAAATGGATGTGGTTTATTTCTGTGCATGTTAAAAAAGTAAAATAAGTAGCATATCTGGATGTGATTTACAGTAGATATATCTGTCAACACAGTCATACACATGATGTATAATCCTGTAATATGATTCTAGCTCGCGATGGAAAAAATATATTCTAATGTGGCCCTCCATGGAAGATAATTGCCCAAGCCTGGTCTAGCTGGTCTAGCTGGTCATTATCATATTTCCCAGCATGCTCCTGGAAGTCTCCTCTCTGTCTCAATCACATGGATGAATGCGAGTAGTTTGGAGATTACGCAACAATTTCAACAAAGGACACCGGGCGGACCCCTGGTAAATGTAGTCTCTTATGACCAATCTTCCAATGATATGCCTACAAATACGTCACAATGCTGCAGACAACTTGGAGAAACTATAGAAAGGGCAGGCTAATTCGTGGCGCTTTCACAGCCATATAAGGAGACAATGAAAAACAGAGCGTCAAAAATCCTGCTCATTTCCTGTTTGAGGTTGCATCTTGGTTTCCCCTTTAAGATCAGTTCTGGGGCACCCACAGATAATATCTTTGCCGTTTTGGAAACGTCGGAGTGTTTTCTTTCCAAAGCTGCCAATTATATGCATAGTCGAGCATCTTTTCGTGACAAAATATTGCGCTTAATACGGGCACGTTTTTTAATCCAATAATGACATAGCGCCCCCATAGGTTGAAGAGGTTAAGAGGCTCCTCTGTCCTCCACTCGTTACCTGTATTAATGGTACCTGTTTGAACTTGTTATCAGTATAAAAGACACCTGTCCACAACCTCAAACAGTCACACTGCAAACTCCACTATGGCCAAGACCAAAGAGCTGTCAAAGGACACCAGAAACAAAATTGTAGACCTGCACCAGGCTGGGAAGACTGAATCTGCAATAGGTAAGCAGCTTGGTTTGAAGAAATCAACTGTGGGAGCAATTATTAGGAAATGGAAGACATACAAGACCACTGATAATCTCCCTCGATCTGGGGCTCCACGCAAGATCTCACCCTGTGGGGTCAAAATGATCACAAGAACGGTGAGCAAAAATCCCAGAACCACACGAGGGGACCTAGTGAATGACCTGCAGAGAGCTGGGACCAAAGTAACAAAGCCTACCATCAGTAACACACTACGCCGCTAGGGACTCAAATTCTGCAGTGATAGACGTGTCCCCCTGCTTAAGCCAGTACATGTCCAGGCCCATCTGAAGTTTGCTAGAGAGCATTTGGATGATCCAGAAGAAGATTGGGAGAATATCATATGGTCAGATGAAAGCAAAATATAACTTTTTGGTAAAAACCAACACGTCGTGTTTGGAGGACAAAGAATGCTGAGTTGATCCAAAGAATACCATACCTACTGTGAAGCATGGGGGTGGTAACATCATGCTTTGGGGCTGTATTTCTGCAAAGGGACCATGATGACTGATCCGTGTAAAGGAAAGAATGAATGGGGCCATGTATCGTGAGATTTTGAGTGAAAACCTCCTTCCATCAGCAAGGGCATTGACGATGAAACGTGGCTGGGTCTTTCAGCATGACAATGATCCCAAACACACCGCCCGGGCAACAAAGGAGTGGCTTCGTAAGAAGCATTTCAATGTCCTGGAGTGGCCTAGCCAGTCTCCAGATCTCAACCCCATAGAACATCTTTGGAGGGAGTTGAAAGTCACTGCTCTAGTGACTTTCAACACTGCTCTAGAGGAGATCTGCATGGAGGAATGGGCCAAAATACCAGCAACAGTGTGTGAAAACCTTGTGAAGACTTACAGAAAACATTTGACCTCTGTCATTGCCAACAATGGGTATATAACAAAGTATTGAGATAAACTTTTGTTATTGACCAAATACTTATTTTCCACCATAATTTTCAAATAAATTCATTTAAAAATCCTACAATGTGATTTTCTGGATTTTTTGCTCATTTTGTCTGTCATAGTTGAAGTGTACCTATGATGAAAATTACAGGCCTCTCTCATCTTTTTAAGTGGGAGAACTTGCACAATTGGTGGCTGATTAAATACTTTTTTGCCCCACTCTATTAGTGTCACGTATAATTTTGTTAGTTTGTTCAGTTTTTCTTTCTTTATTAAAGAAGAATGTACGCATATCACGCTGCGCCTTGGTCTCCTCCTTACAACGATCGTGACAAAATCTACAATAACACACCACCTCCATGCCAATAGGCTTGAAGGGCTGCCAGAAAAAGACTTTACTGAGAGAAAGCAACAAATGGAAAAGCCTGGAGTTTACTGAATGGCAATTGCACTTCGATTGGAAATGGTTGCTATGGTCAGATAGAGCTATTTGGCCACACACACCAGTGAAAAGAACCTCATATCTACAAGTGGATTTTTTATGCTATGGGGCTGTTTTGCTTCCGCTGGTCCTGGGGCCCTTGTTAAAGTCAACGGCATCATGAACTCTACCAATTACCAGTAAATTTTACCCCAAAATTTTTCTGCCTCTGCGAGGAGGCTGAAACTTGGCTGCAAGTGGATCTTCCATCAAGACACCAAGGAACTTGCACTTCCGGGTTGGAGCGAGCGGTCACATTCGCACTTCGCTCTGCAGGTTGTATAACTTTTTCATTACATTTCATTATAGTACAACGGTTGATTTGTCTAATCTTAGCAATTCTTCTTAGCTAGCTACATAGCCGTCCTTGTATCAGAGATAATTGCATAATTATCGTATTTCGTCGCCCTAACGTAGCCTTCACTGCTATTCGCCCAGGAGCTAGCAAACGCTAGCTAACGCACACAGATTAGCATCACTGTAGTGCTATTCACTCAACTGAACGACTTGATTAGTTTAGTGTTAGCTAGCTACATAGCTGTCTTTGTTTCCAAGATAATTGTGTAGTTCAGTGTGTGTAGTCTTGGAGCGATTATCTTAATTCACTGAGGTTCGCTAGCCAGCTATTTGTCGTCCTTAACGTAGGAGACTCTGCTAGCTAGCCAACAGCTAACAGCTAACAGCTAGCCAACGTCACCACACACACGTCTACTGTTTCGAATTCAACAACCCGGTCAGGTAGTATCACTTTTTCATTTCATTACAGTACAACGGTTTGATTTGTTTGATCGTAGCTAGCTACATAGCTAGCTACATAGCCGTCTTTGTTTCAAAGATAATTGTGTAGTCTAGAGCGATTTCCTAGGTTAGCTAGCCAGCTATTGTCGTTCTTTTAACGCAACGTAACGTAAACAACACTGCTAGCTAGCCAGCTAGCCCCCGAATAGCAGCACTGTAGAAACTATTACACTCAACGGAACGACTTGATTAGCGTAGTGTCAACAACGCAGCTACTGCCAGCTAGCCTACTTCAGCAGTACTGTATCATTTTAATCATTTTAGTCAATAAGATTCTTGCTACGTAAGCTTAACTTTCTGAACATTCGAGACGTGTAGTCCACTTGTCATTCCAATCTCCTTGCATTAGCGTAGCCTTTTCTGTAGCCTGTCAACTATGTGTCTGTCTATCCCTGTTCTCTCCTCTCTGCACAGACCATACAAACGCTCCACACCGCGTGGCCGCGGCCACCCTAATCTGGTGGTCCCAGCGCGTACGACCCACGTGGAGTTCCAGGTCTCCGGTAGCCTCTGGAACTGCCGATCTGCGGCCAACAAGGCAGAGTTCATCTCAGCCTATGCCTCCCTCCAGTCCCTTGACTTCTTGGCACTGACGGAAACATGGATCACCACAGATAACACTGCTACTCCTACTGCTCTCTCCTCGTCCGCCCACCTGTTCTCGCACACCCCGAGAGCTTCTGGTCAGCGGGGTGGTGGCACCGGGATCCTCATCTCTCCCAAGTGGTCTTTCTCTCTTTCTCCCCTTACCCATCTGTCTATCGCCTCCTTTGAATTCCATGCTGTCACAGTTACCAGCCCTTTCAAGCTTAACATCCTTATCATTTATCGCCCTCCAGGTTCCCTCGGAGAGTTCATCAATGAGCTTGATGCCTTGATAAGCTCCTTTCCTGAGGACGGCTCACCTCTCACAGTTCTGGGCGACTTTAACCTCCCCACGTCTACCTTTGACTCATTCCTCTCTGCCTCCTTCTTTCCACTCCTCTCCTCTTTTGACCTCACCCTCTCACCTTCCCCCCCTACTCACAAGGCAGGCAATACGCTTGACCTCATCTTTACTAGATGCTGTTCTTCCACTAACCTCATTGCAACTCCCCTCCAAGTCTCCGACCACTACCTTGTATCCTTTTCCCTCTCGCTCTCATCCAACACTTCCCACACTGCCCCTACTCGGATGGTATCGCGTTGTCCCAACCTTCGCTCTCTCTCCCCCGCTACTCTCTCCTCTTCCATCCTATCATCTCTTCCCTCTGCTCAAACTTTCTCCAACCTATCTCCTGATTCTGCCTCCTCAACCCTCCTCTCCTCCCTTTCTGCATCCTTTGACTCTCTATGTCCCCTATCCTCCAGGCCGGCTCGGTCCTCCCCTCCCGCTCCGTGGCTCGACGACTCATTGCGAGCTCACAGAACAGGGCTCCGGGCAGCCGAGCGGAAATGGAGGAAAACTCGCCGCCCCTGCGGACCTGGCATCCTTTCACTCCCTCCTCTCTACATTTTCCTCCTCTGTCTCTGCTGCTAAAGCCACTTTCTACCATTCTAAATTCCAAGCATCTGCCTCTAAGAGGAAGCTCTTTGCCACCTTCTCCTCCCTCCTGAATCCCCCCCTCCTCCCTCTCTGCAGATGACTTCGTCAACCATTTTGAAAAGAAGGTCGACGACATCCGATCCTCGTTTGCTAAGTCAAACGACACCACTGGTTCTGCTCACACTGCCCTACCCTATGCTCTGACCTCTTTCTCCCCTCTCTCTCCAGATGAAATCTCGCGTCTTGTGACGGCCGGCCGCCCAACAACCTGCCCGCTTGACCCTATCCCCTCCTCTCTTCTCCAGACCATTTCCGGAGACCTTCTCCCTTACCTCACCTCGCTCATCAACTCATCCCTGACCGCTGGCTACGTCCCTCCCGTCTTCAAGAGAGCGAGAGTTGCACCCCTTCTGAAAAAACCTACACTCGATCCCTCCGATGTCAACAACTACAGACCAGTATCCCTTCTCTCTTTTCTCTCCAAAACTCTTGAGCGTGCCGTCCTTGGCCAGCTCTACCGCTATCTCTCTCAGAATGACCTTCTTGATCCAAATCAGTCAGGTTTCAAGACTAGTCATTCAACTGAGACTGCTCTTCTCTGTATCACGGAGGCGCTCCGCACTGCTAAAGCTAACTCTCTCTCCTCTGCTCTCATCCTTCTAGACCTATCGGCTGCCTTCGATACTGTGAACCATCAGATCCTCCTCTCCACCCTCTCCGAGTTGGGCATCTCCGGCGCGGCCCACGCTTGGATTGCGTCCTACCTGACAGGTCGCTCCTACCAGGTGGCGTGGCGAGAATCTGTCTCCTCACCACGCGCTCTCACCACTGGTGTCCCCCAGGGCTCTGTTCTAGGCCCTCTCTTATTCTCGCTATACACCAAGTCACTTGGCTCTGTCATAACCTCACATGGTCTCTCCTATCATTGCTATGCTGACGACACACAATTAATCTTCTCCTTTCCCCCTTCTGATGACCAGGTGGCGAATCGCATCTCTGCATGTCTGGCAGACATATCAGTGTGGATGACGGATCACCACCTCAAGCTGAACCTTAGCAAGACGGAGCTCCTCTTCCTCCCGGGGAAGGACTGCCCGTTCCATGATCTCGCCATCACGGTTGACAACTCCATTGTGTCCTCCTCCCAGAGCGCTAAGAACCTTGGCGTGATCCTGGACAACACCCTGTCGTTCTCAACTAACATCAAGGCGGTGTCCCGTTCCTGTAGGTTCATGCTCTACAACATCCGCAGAGTACGACCCTGCCTCACACAGGAAGCGGCGCAGGTCCTAATCCAGGCACTTGTCATCTCCCGTCTTGATTACTGCAACTCGCTGTTGGCTGGGCTCCCTGCCTGTGCCATTAAACCCCTACAACTCATCCAGAACGCCGCAGCCCGTCTGGTGTTCAACCTTCCCAAGTTCTCTCACGTCACCCCGCTCCTCCGCTCTCTCCACTGGCTTCCAGTTGAAGCTCGCATCCGCTACAAGACCATGGTGCTTGCCTACGGAGCTGTGAGGGGAACGGCACCTCAGTACCTCCAGGCTCTGATCAGGCCCTACACCCAAACAAGGGCACTGCGTTCATCCACCTCTGGCCTGCTCGCCTCCCTACCACTGAGGAAGTACAGTTCCCGCTCAGCCCAGTCAAAACTGTTCGCTGCTCTGGCCCCCCAATGGTGGAACAAACTCCCTCACGACGCCAGGACAGCGGAGTCAATCACCACCTTCCGGAGACACCTGAAACCCCACCTCTTCAAGGAATACCTAGGATAGGGTAAGTAATCCTTCTCACCCCCCTAAAAGATTTAGATGCACTATTGTAAGTGGCTGTTCCACTGGATGACATAAGGTGTATGCACCAATTTGTAAGTCGCTCTGGATAAGAGCGTCTGCTAAATGACTTAAATGTAATGTAAATGTAAGACAATAAACCCATGCACACATCAAAATCCACAAAGAAATTGTTAATTTGCCACAAAATCCCATTTTGCAATTGCCATCTCAGTCTCTGGTCTTGAACCCCATTGAAAACGTGTGGTTTGAATTGAAGAGGCAAGTCAATTAGCAAAGACCGAAGAAAAGAAGGATATCAAGAACCTGGAAATATTAGGTATAGAGGAATTGATATTATGTATAGAGGAAGTGATTGGAATGTGGCTTTGAATCAGACTTTTTGCCGACCCCCAAAACTCTAATGTCCAAAAGTGAACACTGGAACAATATTCCTGAGATCCGAATGTGGGGAATGATGAGAGATGGTCTATGGAAAACGAATGTCTATTTTGTGATGTCATTAAAAATGGTATAAAAAAATGATGATGCAAATATTGTAACTTGAACAGTATACACACTGTATATGTCAAGTATTCATCCTTTACGTTGTGTAGGAAATATCAAAGATGATGAGAGTATGTTTTGTTAAGATAGGAATGTGATTTTAGTTTTCTAATGAGATCATAGTTCTGATGATACTTTGCCCCAGTATGTAGCCATGCCTGAGGGAGCTCATGGAGTGTATAAAGGATGAGTTGGGAATTAACATATCAGACCAGAAGGACTCAAGCTGCAGCTTAGGTCTCCATTGGTTACAACCGTGAAAATCAACCCGAAGTGAAGACACAAAGTAGCCTTTCTAACGATCCAATGCTATGGCTGAGTAGCTGTTATAAGTACTGTACCTAAGAAAGTGAATTGAAGTAGGACCCTCCGGTTATTCTCTTCCAACCATCGTCTACTACACTGCTCTCAACACCCCACTGGGGATCATCGACACGGCTGATTCACTGTCTTCAGAGGACCACTCTTCCTGAACGAGTGAAAGGAAACACCACCCTGTTAGTTCTGCTTCAGACTACAGGACAAGGCATTAAAGCCACGGACATCTAGGAAGAAGGAAATTGTGACCTCTTGTGGACAATCAGAGCCTTACACTTAAGAGAAGGCCCAACCAAACCCTTTCCACAAAGGCCCAACTGAACCCTTTCCATGAAGGCCTGGGTCCAACAGAGATAAACAACGAAGGAAGACATTCAAAGACGTAAACACATTCATGATTTCTTACTCCAAACAGACGGCAGTTCGGGTGCAAAGTATTATGATTACTGTGAGCGTAGTTCCAAGTGTATACACAAAATAATACCCCTGCATATCAGTGTATGTATGCAGTCAGACTAGTCAGAAGTGCTATTTTCCAGTGGAGCACAGTGAGAAAGGTCTGCCAGTAAAGAACACACTCTAATATTGACACATCTTTCTATAGGACACAACTCTATCTGGCATTTGATTCAATGCAGTCAGGCAGGAACTTGACCTCAATTACTAATGGGGTCTTTCCTGCCTGACTAAATTGCAGACAATTGCCAGATCTCACACTGCATAGGTGTTTAACATATCAGCTAACCGCAGATGATATATCAGTCTGCTCGACTGCTGCCCAGTAATTGATGTAACATACATGTAGTCAGGTTTTGAGATTTAAGGCCCATTGCACTCAAAAACATGATATTACGGTGTTTTACATACACTGAGTGTACAAAACATTTGGAACAACTGCTCTTTCCATGACATAGACCGTCCAGGTAAACTCAGGTGAAAGCTATGATCCATTATTGACGTCACCTGTTAAATCCACTTCCATCAGTGTGGGTGAAGGTTTGAAGAAGGATTTTAAAGCCTTGAGACAATTGAGGCATGGGCAGCACAAAGCATGTACATGCCTTTGAAAGGGGTATGGTAGTAGGTGCCAGGCCTGAGTGTGTCAAGAGCTGCTGGGGTTTTCACACTCAACAGTTGCTCGTGTGTATCATGACCTAATGGTCCACCACCCAAAGGACATCCAGCCAACTTGACAGGACCATGGGAAGCTTTGGGACTCTACATGGGCCAACATCCCTGTGGAATGCTTTTTAAACGGGTGTTTCTAATGTTTTGTACACTGTGTATATTTCCACACTATGAGGTTGGAGTGATACTGTGAAATTGTGAAAATGATGATAAATCCTTTTTTTAGTGTAAACGCTGTTTGCACAGACCGCCAGACATTTCAGAAAGTTTTGGTGGGATGGAGTTTTGGCATTCCACTGTGACATCACCAGCTGGTCAATTAGTTAATAGACCAATAAGAAAGAGTTCCAAAACTCTCTGCCAATAACAGATGGTTTTCTGATTTCCCATCCACACTCAGACCACTCTCTCATTCAGTGGATAGAGTTATGAGTGTCACTACTGTGGTTAAACCACCAGAGGACAATCTTGTTCCACCTAGAAAATATGACTGAAATGAAATACAACTGAGAGAGAAAGAGAGAGGTCATAGAAAAACAATATGCATCAGAATTATAGAGACATGATAAATATTGTCTAGGCAGGGGAATTTATGAATCAAGGTAAGGAAAGCCCTAATCCTTCAAGGGAATTAGAAAATGCCACAGATTAAGCATACATCTGTTTTTTATATAGCCTTATTAAAGGCTGTGGTTAATTGTGTACAGGCATAATTATGTACAGAATGTAACAAAATGGGCTTGGTTCATCACTGATTCAGATGCATGTGGCTATGATTTGTTTCCTATTATACGGTATCCCATTGGCTAAAGAAGAGGGTGTGGAGAAACTGAGTGGAACATAGAGGGTGGGCAGAACCCCCCCGAGGCATTTTTATTAACGTTCCAATCAGCGTCAGTCCAGATCGCTTGATCTGCACAAACAAATTGGGATTAGCCTTGAAATAGGAATTGAAAACCCTCCATGAGAGCTCACTCATACACAGACAAAATGACCTGTTGACACCTTAAATGACTTTCTACTGGGCCTGTCATGGTGTTACTAGTGGTGTCATACACCTATGTAGTACGTACACCATGTAAACAAGCACGTGAGCAGACTATTTGTGAGATATTAATGAAAAGTCATTATTACTTAAAAGGTTTATGTGGTACTGACTAAAAACTTAATCAGAAGTCAAAGCAACATAAAATGTTCCAGTTTAAATGGCTTAGGTAGTTTCCTCTGTTTCTTCTTAACCCTGACATTCATGAATGCAGGTTGTGGGTGAATAAAAATGTAAATTGTTGGAATGCCTAAAGCTGGCAAGATTCCAACAGGAATACCACATCACTTTGCAAGCCAGCACAATGCGATTTAAAGTAGGGTTGCAAAAGTCTGGTACTTTTCACAGATTTTCCAGAAATCCTTAATGGAAGATCACTGGAATTTTTAGGCAGACAGTTTGTGGAATTTTGCAACCCTGATGTGGCATGTGTACTATGAGTTTCAGGCAGTAGTATAAGACCTTAAGATATATGTAGAGGTGTAATTATAGTGATAACATTGCTCTAGGATTTCACTTGGTAAAGGCCACAGATCTAAATATGAACAAATCCAACAAACATGTCTCTGTCACTGACAAATACAGTCGTGGGTGGTAACTCTACAAATCAATAAAAAAGGCAAGGCACGCTGGATAATTATTGGAGGCCTGGCACATCAAATGTAAGTATACCTTACAAAAAATTGCATTTGTATTGCTCATATGTGACCTGATTCAGGAAACTTGTCCCAAGTCAAGACTTCACAGGAGAGACGTTTGAACGTACATTACATTTTTTTTATAAATGTGTTTTTTTTGGCAGAAATGCCTTCTCGAACATGTGAACTTTCATGTGCCTTAATATCAAACATGAATGCCATCTGTAAATACAAATACAATTATAAAACTACGAGCCTAGTTGGTTTAGCCAGAGAAATAGCCAGCAACCTTCACGCTATACATGATTGGCTAAGATAATGAGTGGGTTGGACATGCCGAGAAAATAGTTTGGATTGGTCTGCCATATAGCACGCATCTGTGTATTGGAGCTGGTCTGTATGTCTAGGTAATCGCGTCAAATGCGGCTTTACATTTTTTTTATTGCATTGTAAAACTGCATAAACCTAATGTCAAGTTAAAGTGTACAGTTAGCTAGCTAACGTTAGCTGGCTGGCTCGCTAGCTAACGTTATGTGTATGCTCTCCACTTTCTGGAGGACCAAGTTTTGAAATCAGTGTAATTCGAGTATGATAGCATTAGGAGATAGAGAAAAACACCTGTTTATATTACATCTTCAAACTAAAGGCAACCATGCATGGCACAAGACAGGAGACACGTCCAACCATGATGTAGTCTAGCTAGCTACATTTTCAAATATACGTGTTTCTAATTTTGACAGAATGTGGTTTAATATCAAGTGTTCTGTTAGCTAGCTAATGTAAGCTAGCTGGGTTACTAGCTGATGTTATGTGTATGATCTTATTCTTCGTTTCTGAGACATATTTGCTTGACTAGTTATAGCCATTGAACCTGGTTGGCTAGCTACCAGTAGAATCATGTAGGGTAGTAACATCATGAGTTCTGATTAGGTCCATTGTTTAGATAGCTACCTAGCTACATGTCTTAACAAAACACTCCATGCAAGTATCACTTTCAATAGAATGTCACTGCAACTGTTGATAGATGTACCAGCTGGTAAATTCTCTCTGGCAATCTACTCTGATTTCAGACCACAGGTAAAATAGTCTAGCTAGCTACATTTTCAGATCTTACATGTTTCTAATTTTTGACGGAAAGTATTTTCATTTCAAGTTAAAGTGTATTGTGAGCTAGCTAACGTTAGCTGGCTGGCTCGCTAACTAACGTTACGTCAAGCGTTGGGATTCATTGTTTACCTATCTAGCTATATTTCTTAACAAAAGACTCTTGTCTTTGTGTGCCAGAGCGCAGAATAACTGATACATTTCTGAACACTCAACACCCATTGAATATCTCGGCAACAAAGCATAATTAAATTGTTGCCAGCAGCACTGTTACATCCACCAATGCTCTGGATAACATGAAAACAGCCTAACCAGCTCTACTAGGGGGAGTAAAATGGTCAGATTGGGATGCTCTCTCATTATGTGTCTGGAAGTAGCTAGCCAATGTTAGCCAGTTAGCTTGGGTGCTTGACTGTCGTTGTGAGGTCAGAGCTTTCGAATCATCCCTGCTTATTGGCCAGAGCATCTAGTGTGTGCTCTGAACGCGAAACACTCTGAATTTACGAAGTGACAATCTGACAGCATAGTTGCAGTCACCAACGCTCTGGATAACATAACAGCCTAACCAGCTCTGATAGGGCGAGTAATGTTCAGTGAGCTGTTCTCTCTCTTAGATGTCTGGAAGCAGCTGGCAAATTATTACAGAACGCACTGATCAACCCATAAAGAGATGGGCGGGGCTAAGGCTTAAGAGGGTGTGAACAATGCTGAATGGGTGTAGACAAAGAAGGGTTCTCCAATAGTAGTACCAAAATGTTGAAAGACGGTTTTCTCAAAAGTGAGTTTACAAGTTGATCAACTTTCAAAGCATTATTACTTTCCCATTGTTTCCTCAAATGCAGTATATGATATACGATTTTGTAGCTCTGAGTCTCTACCTTTATCCAATGTAACAAGCAGACATTCAAATATTGCTACATAAGACCAAATCCAGGTGGTGAGTCACATATGTCCTGCTCACTTCAGCTATTTAAGTTTCTTAAGTACTCATTTCTAGGTAATCGGTTTCCTCAAAATGTTTGAGAAGCCGGAACTTATCAGGTTTTAAAGTGTAATGTAGAGGTATCTACAGACTACATACGTCCAGATCGAGCCACTGACTATACTACCCCCCGCCACCCATGACAGAGTGGTGGCCCTATTCAAAAGAAAGGTCATTTTCTAACATACAATACTATGTCCATGGGACATTACTATGCCTATTCCCTGTACATGAGTAGCATGCTCTACAGCCCTCTCTCTGCTTGCCAGGCACTGTTATCACCCTGACTATTGTTGTTCTGGTTCACCTTTACAGAGTCCACAATGGCGGTGGATGACAGCCAGAAAGACATGCTTTAACTCCATACCGCCTGGAGAGATAGATGGAGGGATGGAGAGTAAACGGGAGTGGTAGTCATTCATCTTGCCTCCTTTTCACAGCTCTGTCACTCTCCCCTGTGAGCCTCTCCAAACCAAGCCATGGGGCACATACACACACAGTCACAGTCACACAGTCACACAGTCGCACGCACGCACGCACGCACGCACGCACGCACGCACGCACACACACACACACACACACACACACACACACACACACACACACACACACACACACACACACACACACACACACACACACACACACACACACACACACACACACACACACACACTCGCACGCACTGGCAAATAAGAGTCAATAGGATATGGTATTTAGGCTAAACCCTTAACAGGCATTGCTCTATGATTATAACATTGGTCTATGATTGGTCTATGATTATAACAATGGTATATGATTGGTCAATGATTATAACATTGGTCTATGATTGGCCTATGATTATAACATTAGCCTGTGATTATAACATCGGTCTATGATTATAACATTGGTCTAAGATAACATTGGTCTAAGATAACATTGGTCTAAGATGGTAATTGCTACACTGTAAGCAAGGCATGTAAACACTCTCTTCTCTGCAAAAAGCACACATTTTAATTACATGTCAGTGGGCCTAAGTGTATCCATATTTCACATATTGAACATTGCTTCATTGATTGCCGGTAAGAGAGGTGAGAGAAAAAGAAAAGAAAAGTAAAGGACACAATACCATCACCACAGAAAACTCTCTCCGTTTATAATTATGTGGAATGAATGAGATTTTATGCAACCTTGGCCCTTAGTATTGGGCTCCCTGAAGTCTCGCTCTCTTTCTCAGCTCCATTAGCTCTGATGGAGTGACACTGGCAGTCTTTCCTCGCTTCATCCATCAAATCAACATCAACGCTTTCCAGAGTCACATTCAGTGCACCATACGCAATGCACTTTCTATTTGTGAAGCAATCGGGGGATTCAGATCTTTTCCCGACACGTGAGTGATAGATAGGCACATAATGAGGTAATTATGACAGACACACATCGTCACGGTAACCATTAAGTCGGGTAATGTTGCTGTTGTCCTTCTAATTTCGCTAATTTGACTCTTTTATTTAACTATTAGGAGAACTACGCTAACTGTCCCCGGACAAAGTAGTGTCTATTTGGCTTTTAATAATCCAGTCCAGCTACAAGGTTAGTGGAGAAATTCTCGACAGTGTGGAAAACTGACTTCAGTGTACCATGTGTCTTGAAGACTAGCGTGTTTTGAAAGGTTGCCAAACATTGCAATAATGTTAACCCAGCTAAACCTTAACCCACCCGGGCCAGTTTCCCAATAGCGATGGAATTTAGGCTTACAAGTGTTTTAATGATGCATCTTTCTCACCACGAAGAGAGGTCAGTTGCTAAGTGTGTCACTGGAGCATGTGCCAATAGTTATAGGATACAAATCAAGGTCTGTCCTGCTCTCAGATCAGCTTTCTCAATTAAAATTTTACACGAAGGTTATATTTCACAATACTGACGACGGATCAGCATCCTAGAAAGATATTACTACCTATGGCAACAAATATTGAGGCGGCTTATTCTAACGCTTACCCAATACAATTCCACAAAAGCATAGATTTGTCACATCATTGTGAACATGTTAGGCTACACATCTTCAAATGTATTGAGACAAATTATAGACAGTAGTCTACAAGTAAGTAGCAAAATAGAACTCCATTTATTGAACATGAAGCATATTTCAATATGAATGAAATAGGCCTATAGACTACTCCTATAGACTACTCCTATATACTACTCCTATAGACTACTCCTATAGACTACTCCTATATACTACTCCTATAGACTACTCCTATAGACTACTCCTATATACTACTCCTATAGACTACTCCTATAGACTACTCCTATAGACTACTCCTATAGACTACTCCTATAGACTACTCCTATATACTACTCCTATAGACTACTCCTATAGACTACACCTATAGACTACTCCTATAGACTACTCCTATAGACTACTCCTATATACTACTCCTATAGACTACTCCTATAGACTACTCCTATAGACTACTCCTATAGACTACTCTGTTTTCATTCAGTCATCTTGGTTTACATTTGGCACATCTTTTTATACTTCGCTTGTTTGTATCAACTGCAAAGACATTTGCAACTTTGTATTTGTATTTTCTGAAGTTAGCTGTGGTCACAGAGAGACGGACAAACTATGTGAATCTATGTTTTGCTCTTCTGTGTATAAAGTGACCAGGGAGGGCAGAAAAGCATCTAACAATATACTTATCTGTTCCACGAGTGGTCTGAGGCAGGCGTTAGATTAAAACATCTACAGGATCGTTGTCCCCCCACGGGACCGTTGAGCTAACGTGAGCTAATGTGATTAGCATGAGGTTGTAAGTAACAAGAACATTTCCCAGGACATAGACATATCTGACATGGGCAGAAAGCTTAACAAATTATTGTTAATCTAACTGCACTGTCCAATTTACAGTAGCTATTGCAGTGAAAGAATATCATGTTATTGTTTGAGGAAAGTCCACAGTTATGAACTTGAAAATGTATTAATAAATCAATTAGGCACATTTGGGCAAAAATGTAAAAAATGTGTCCAATCCTGAAGAGGTAGCATTTTCAGGTGCAACATTAATAATGATGGTTTTGGGAAACAACTCTGAGATTTATCAATGCTACTATGAAGGATCTAACAATGAACTTGAGCCTTGGGATGCTTTTGTTAAACCGGGCCCTGAACTCAAGGCATTGGATATCATTATGGCACAATTTTCTGGTCGAAATTGTATACTTGTTGAATGTACATCAACTAAACAGATTACAACCACAGAGTAGGCATGACAGTGTACAATGCTATTTAACCTTACACTAAACACTAACAGGTGTAGTTATTGCAGTTTCTTTTTAGAAACACAGCATGTAACTTATCTTGCAGTAGCCTAGGTAAGACAAGTAGTAACCACAGCATGATTAGATACCAGTCTCAGCATTTCTGTACAGCGCTGATGACGCATTCAAGTGATTAACATAGCAATTCTGCTTTGTTACTTTGAGCCTAAATAAAAAGTTTAACTGAAGCATGCACCCACTTTCCACATTCTACCATGGCCTGCCGTGCAGAAATTTCACCCTCCAATTGACTTAATACCCGTGACTCAATACTCTGCTGTAATATGATATTCAAAGAGCTTTTGACCTGCGTTCTTTGGTGTCTCATTACTCTGAATGGCTTCGTTTATCCCCCATAAAGCCCTCTTAACTCCGGGGGACAGCTAAACGGCGGGACAGAAAATGCTGGCAAGCGCTTTCAGACCGGAAGCGCATTGATTAGTGACAGTAATTAGTAGCCTTTCATTTTGGGACAGCCTTAGCAACGATAACGGGACAGTTTGTGTGTGTGCATGTGTCTGTGTGTGGTTACATTATGATGCATATTAGCTACTGGTGAGTGGGCCCGATTCTGCCCAGAGATATAACAGGGATCTGGAAACGGTAAAGCAGCTTTGCACACATTACCATAATATGCACAACAAATGGAGTTCCTACAGCACAAATCCTAAAGATGCCAGCTTTGCCATACACTTCATGAGACTTGGCACCATGTTTGAAAAGACAGGAAACAAAACCACAAACTGCAGCTATAAGCACTGACACAGCAGGCTGTGAGGCTACATGTCAGTGGATGGATGCTTCTCCAAGCAGGGTTCAGTGTTGACAGACAGGTGAGAGGCAGGTTAGCAGAGGCAGAGGACAGAGCTGACAGGGAGAGGAGATGCAGGCCACTGATGCCATCACTCGACCTGCCAAGCCAGACAGAGGGGAAGTTCAACACAAGACAGAACCAGGGTCCAATGCAAAAGAATGGAAACAAATTGATTTGAAACAGAGGGACTACCAGTACCAGATCTTTTTGTTCTCCTGTTTGTGCCCACAGAATGTGACCAAGCTCAAAACAATAGCAGATTGTCACAGGGCTCTATGTCTCTGATGAGGAGAGAACAATTTCCAACCTGATTGATGCTTAGCTTAGAGAGAGGGAGAGAGATGGATAGAGAGAGGGAGGAAGAGAGAGAGAGAGAGAGAGAGGGAGGGAGGGAGGAAGAGAGAGAGAGAGAGAGAGAGAGAGAGAGAGAGAGAGAGAGAGAGAGAGAGAGAGAGAGAGAGAGAGAGAGAGGGGGAGGAAGAGAGAGAGAGAGAGAGGGAGGGAGGAAGAGAGAGAGAGAGAGAGAGAGAGAGGGAGGAGAGAGAGAGAGAGAGAGAGAGGGAGAGAGATGGATAGAGAGAGGGAGGAAGAGAGAGAGAGAGGGGGAGGAAGAGAGAGAGAGAGAGAGGGAGGGAGGAAGAGAGAGAGAGAGAGAGAGGGAGGGAGAGAGAGAGAGAGAGAGAGAGAGAGAGAGAGAGAGAGAGGGAGAGAGATGGATAGAGAGAGGGAGGAAGAGAGAGAGAGAGGGAGGAAGAGAGAGAGAGAGCAAGAGAGAGGGAGGAAGAGAGAGAGAGAGCGAGAGAGAGGGTAAGGAAGAGAGAGAGAGAGAGAGAGAGAGAGAGAGAGAGAGAGAGAGAGAGGGAGGGTAAGGAAGAGAGAGAGCGAGAGAGAGAGAAGGGGAGAGAGAGTGCGGGAGGGAAGGAGAGATGGAGAGAGAGACGGAAGGGAGGGAGAGACAGGGAGAGGGAGAGGGGAGGGAGGAGGGGAGACAGAGAGAGAAGATCTGTTTGTGGATCAGTCTTCTGAGATGATGGTGTTCATGACAGATTTCAAGGTCCACTCTATCAAAGTGTGTGTCTCCCGACAGAAAATTGCCAATGTGTTTCTAGGTTGCTAATTGGATACACAAAAAATACCAAATGACTCGGTCAGTTGTTATGGTAATCTGGTTAATGTATTTGTCCTGAGGCAAAGCTGGCAGAAAGAGAAAAACACCAATACATTATTGTCACTTGTGAAATAAACGTTTTGTCATACCCGTGGTACACGGTCTGATATACCACGGCTGTCAGCCAATCAGCCTTCAGGGCTTGAACCATCCCGTTTATAATGTCACTCATTAACTGCGTGGTTCAAGCCCTGAATGCTGAACAGCCGTTAGCCGTGTTATATTGGTCATATCCCACACCCCCTCGTGCCTTATTGCTTAATTATACCACAAGAGGAGGCATGGATATAAATATTTTACTGTTGTTGACATTTAGTCACAACAAGAGTGTAAGGAGGTGTGTGTACTTTTAACTGATATGAACAACCAAGTCCATTCGAGAGACAAACATCAGCAAACCTCCAATAATTCATCCAATGGAGAGTTGAATTCTGGCAATAGTAAAAGCACTACAATGACACCAACAGAATGGCTTGGCTGGTATAAACACACCAAAAACACACCGAAACAGAAAAGAATGAAACAAAACACATAAAGCTCACTCACTCAATACCTCATCGACTGCCTGTTTTCTTCAACATTCATCGCTCATCCAGACCCTGCAGACGACCATCATTTATTTGGCGAAGACAAATTAGCCGTACGCTTCCAGAGGGGCTCACCTGACTGCATGCCTCGGTTACAGCAGCAACAGGCAGGCGGGCGGGCAGGAAAGCAGGCAGGCCAGCACTCTAGGATGGCATTGTGCTGCCACAGAAGCTCCTCAACACCAAACGAGTTCAACATTACACACAGAGTCCTGGGAGGTAGAATAAAAATAAATGAAAGACAAATAGTCGTGCCCCCCTCTCTCTCTCTGTAGACCTTGGACATTTGGAGAGAAAAAGGAAAATGCCAATGTTTCCATAATCCCCAGCATCATCTCTGTACGACCCCTGAAGAGGGGACATGAACAACAACATCAACAAACTGTATTGAAATGTCGGCCTTGGTGGGATAGACTCCAGGCGATCTCGCTCCAGTCAAACGTTTTCCTTTCTCTTGCTGTTCCAACCTGTAAGATGACCACAACAGACATGAACCTTCACACTTCATCGTGTTTTCTAACTTTATCATGTTTTCTTGATTGCATTTTTCTGAGGTGAAATGGCAGTACTTTTAAATTTTTTTTTAATGGAATGATGAAATATAACTAAATGCTGACTGAACAGAAGAACAGAACCTTGCCCTCCCCTACACTTTAAAACGTTTCCTGTAGTTTTTACAGTGTAGCTCCCAGAGTGGATCCCCCTGAGTTCCCCACCTCAGAAGACATGTGTACTAGTCAGGGTTGTAGTATTCTCCTCAGTATTCATCTCTTTGCCTGTCAGCATCCCTAATGAGCCCTATTTGGATTGAAGCAGGCCAAGGCTTTGATCTAAAGGCCCGCGGGCCCCCACTGGGTATTCCCAGTCCAGTCATATCTATTTTGGCGTAAGTAAAACCCCTGGCCTTTGCCAGTCCACGACTATGTGCTTTAATGTTGGACAGACGCAAAGTGTAGTTATTTACATAATGACATTTGAGTCATTTAGCAGATGCTCTTATCCAGAGTAACTTACAGTTGGTGCATTCATCTTAAGATAGCTAGGTGAGACAACCACATATCACAATAATAGTTAGTCAATTTTCCCTCAATAAAGTAGTTATCAGCAAAGTCGGTGCTAGTAGGAACATTTCTTTTGTATGTGTGGGGGAGGGGGATTCATTTAAGATACTCTTTGAAGAGGTAGGGTTTCAGACATTTTGGAAGATGGGTAGGGACTCTGCTGTGCCAGGACAGAGAAGAGCTTTGACTGAGCTGAGTGGGAGTTGGCCTCCTGTAGGGTTTAGGGCCAAGGGACCAGAGGTAGCAGAATTGAGTGCTCAGTATAGGATGTAGGGTTTGAGCATGATTTGAAGGTAGTTCCCCTTGCTGTTTCAAGCACCATGGTCTTGTAGTGAATTTGAACTTTGACTGGAAGCCAGTGGAGTGTGCGGAGGAGTGGGATGAAATGGTTTAACTTGGGAATGTTGAACACCGGATGGGCTGCGGCATTCTGGATAAGTTGCAGGGATTTGATGGCACAAGCAGAGCGCCCTTCCAACAGAAAGTTGTAGTAGCCTAGACATGAGATGACAAGCCCCAGGATCAGGACCTGCATCGCTTCCTGTATGAGGAAGGTTCATACCAAGGTTTTTATAGGAAATGAAAACTCAAACTAAAATGAAAAACAAAACTTTGAAAAATAATTTAGTAAAGTGAAATCAAATTATTAAATAACTGAAAAATGAAACTATGCTGAAACTATTATCTTTGACTGCAAAACTAATTAAAATAAAAAACAAATTATGATTAGTTTTAGTTTTCTTTTACTTCTTAAACTTTGGGCAAAAATCTAATTTTGTCAAAAGAAAAAATATATATAATTGGGGTTTTCGGGATTCTGAATCTGGCAGGTAAATGCTGCCATTTAACAATGTTTCAAATAGAGCTAGCATGTGCATCACAATCACTCGCTATCAGTAGCTAACAGTGAAGAAATCAGAGGGTGAACATGGAGTGTGAGCGTGAAGCATAGGCTTGAATAATGGCGGCAGTAAACCCAACACCAGCAGAAGTCTGTCGCAAAAGGGAAAGCACCGATCGTATGATTATTTTAAGTACATTGCTGGAAAAAATCTATAATTGTATTGTAGTGTCAGAAAATGGCAGCATGTGGAACAGAGATGAAAGGGAAAAACACAACCAACTTCAAAAGTTCATCTGAACAAGTCACGTGTGCTCCCTCTCCGGCCTTTAGGTCACCAGGCTGCTTGTGATGGTGCACACCTGTCACCATCGTTACGCACACCTGCGCGTCATCACACCCCTGATTACCTTCCCTATACAGTTCAAATCGGAAGTTTACATACACTTAGGTTGTAGCCATTAAAACTCGTTTCTCAACCACTCAACAAATTTCTTCTTAATTAACAAACTATATTTTTGGCAAGTCGGTTAGGACATCTACTTTGTGCATGACACAAGATTTTTCCAACAATTGTTTACACACAGATGATTTCACTTATAATTCACTTGTACCCCAATTCCAGTGGGGCAGAAGTTTACATACACTAAGATGACTGTGCCTTTAAACAACTTGAAAATTCCAGAAAATGATGTCATGGCTTTAGAAGCTTCTGATAGGCTAATTGACATAATTTGAGTCAATTGGAGGTGTACCTGTGGATGTATTTCAAGGCCTATCTTCAAACTCAGTGCCTCTTTGCTTGACATTATGGGAAAATCAAAAGAAATCAGCCAAGACCTCAGAAACAAAATTGTAGACCTCCACTATTCTGGTTTGTCCTTGGGAGCAATTTCCAAATGCCTGAAGGTACCATGTTAATCTGTAAAAACAATAGTACGCAAGTATAAACACCTTGGGACCACCCAGCCGTCATACCGCTCAGGAAGGAGACGTGTTCAGTCTCCTAGAGATGAACGTACTTCGGTGCCAAAAGTGCAAATCAATCCCAGAACAACAGCAAAGGACCTTGTGAAGATGCTGGAGGAAACAGGTACAAAAGTATCTATATCCACAGTAAAACAAATCCTATGTTGACATAACCTGAAATCAAGGAAGAAGTCAGTGCTCCAAAACCGCCATAAAAAAGCCAGACTACGTGTTGCAACTGCACATGGGGACAAAGATTGTACTTTTTGGAGAAATGTCCTCTGGTCTGATGAAACAAAAGTAGAACTGTTTGGCCATAATGACCATAATTATGGGGGAGAATTACAACCCGAAGAACACCATCCCAACCGTGAAGCACGGTGGTGGCAGAATCATGTTGTGAGGGTGCTTTGCTGCAAGAGGGATTGGTGCACTTCACAAAATAGATGGCATCATAAGGCAAGAAAATTATGTGGATATATTGAAACAACAGCTCAAGACATCAGACAGGAAGTTAAAGCTTGGTCACAAATGGGTCTTCCAAATGGACAATGACCTCAAGCATACTTCCAAAGCTGTGGTAAAATGGCTTAAGGACAACAAAGTCAAGGTATTGGAGTGGCCATCACAAAGCCCTGACCTCAATCCTGTAGAACATTTGTGGGCAGAAGTGAAAAAGCATGTGCGAGCAAGGAGGCCTACAAACCTGACTCAGTTCCACCAGCTCTGTCACAAGGAATGGGACAAAATTCACCCAACTTATTGTGGGAAGCTTGTGGAGGCAACCCGAAATGTTTGACCCAAGTTAAACAATTTAAAGGCAATACTACTCTCAATTAGTATTTGGTATATAAGCTTCTGACCCACTGGGAATGTGATGAAAGAAATTGAAGCTAAAATAAATAATTCTCTGTGCTATTATTCTGACATTTCACATTCTTAAAATAAAGTGGTAATCTTAACTGACCTAAGAAAGATATTTTTTACTAGGATTATATGTCAGGAATTGTGAAAAACTGAGTTGAAATGTATTTGGCTGTGGTGTATGTAAACTTCCGACAACTGTATATTCCACTCCTTTTAGTTCCTTCCCCAGGCTTTCTGTTTCAGTTTCATGTCAGTGTGCTTTCTGTGTTTCTTGTTTTGTATTATTTTCCATTTATTTGATTAAAATACTCACTCCCTGAACTTGCTTCCTGACTCTCAGCGCACATCATTACAGAATAACGCGTCACATAAGGGAAGTATCAGGGATCAGAGAGTCACCTAAGGGAAGTATCAGGGATCAGAGAGTCACCTAAGGGAAGTATCAGGGATCAGAGAGTCACCTAAGGGAAGTATCAGGGATCAGAGAGTCACCTAAGGGAAGTATCAGGGATCAGAGAGTCACCTAAGGGAAGTATCAGGGATCAGAGAGTCACCAAAGGGAAGTATCTGGGATCAGAGAGTCACCTAAGGGAAGTATCAGGGATCAGAGAGTCACCTAAGGGAAGTATCAGGGATCAGAGAGTCACCAAAGGGAAGTATCAGGGATCAGAGAGTCACCAAAGGGAAGTATCTGGGATCAGAGAGTCACCTAAGGGAAGTATCAGGGATCAGAGAGTCACCAAAGGGAAGTATCAGGGATCAGAGAGTCACCTAAGGGAAGTATCAGGAATCAGAGAGTCACCTAAGGGAAGTACCAGGGATCAGAGAGTCACCTAAGGGAAGTATCAGGGATCAGAGAGTCACCAAAGGGAAGTATCAGGGATCAGAGAGTCACCTAAGGGAAGTATCAGGAATCAGAGAGTCACCTAAGGGAAGTACCAGGGATCAGAGAGTCACCTAAGGGAAGTATCAGGGATCAGAGAGTCACCAAAGGGAAGTATCAGGGATCAGAGAGTCACCTAAGGGAAGTATCAGGGATCAGAGAGTCACCTAAGGGAAGTATCAGGGATCAGAGAGTCACCAAAGGGAAGTATCAGGGATCAGAGAGTCACCTAAGGGAAGTATCAGGGATCAGCGAGTCACCTAATGGAAGTATCAGGGATCAGAGAGTCACCTAAGGGAAGTATCAGGGAGAGTTTTTTTGTGTCAGGTGGAATGACGTCAGATCCGGGAGCCGCTACAGGCTTTCATGCCTCAGCCGGATCGCCGGGGTCCCCTGCCTCACCCGGATCGTCAGGCTTTCAAACCTCAGCCGGATGTCCAGGTTCCCGCGCATCACCAGGGGTGAACCGTCCCTTGGGATGGCGTCCTGCAGCTGGAGCTGAACGGGAGGGCGTACTGTCACGTATGACCTCTCTCCGGTGCTCTAGGTCGCCATGCTCCCGCGTCTCAGCCGGACTGACCGGTTTACCGCACCTCAGCAGAGGTGACTGGTCTGCTCCTGATCCCCGGGGTCGTCATTTTGGTTGGCGTCCTGCGGCTGGAGCTGTGCGTCGGGGAGGGGGTACTGTCACGTGTGCTCCCTCTCCAGCCTCTCCGTCATCAGGCCGCTCATGATGGAGCCTACAACACATTAATAAATAGTACTGCAGTACCCCTGCTATAGGCCTACAACACATTAATACATATTACTGCAGTACCCCTGCTACAGCTCTACAACACATTAATACATAGTACTGCAGTACCCCTGCTATAGGTCTACAACACATTAAGAAATAGTACTGCAGTACCCCTGCTATAGGTCTACAACCCATGAATAAATAGTACTACAGTACCCCTGCTATAGGTCTACAACACATTAATAAATAGTACTGCAGTACCCCTGCTATAGGTCTACAAACACATTCATAAATAGTACTGCAGTACCCATGCTGTAGGTCTACAACAGATGAATAAATAGTACTGCAGTACCCCTGCTATAGGCCTACAACACATTAATAAATAGTACTGCAGTACCCCTGCTATAGGTCTACAACACATTCATAAATAGTACTGCAGTACCCCTGCTATAGGCCTACAACACATTAATAAATAGTACTGCAGTACCCCTGCTATAGGACTACCTGACATGATGACTCCTTGCTGTCCCTAGTCCACCTGGCCATGCTGCTGCTCCAGTTTCAACTGTTCTGCCTTGTTATTATTCAACCATGCTGGTCATTTATGAACATTTTAACATCTTGGCCATGTTCTGTTATAATCTCCACCCGGCACAGCCAGAAGAGGACTGGCCACCCCACATAGCCTGGTTCCTCTCTAGGTTTCTTCCTAGGTTTTGGCCTTTCTAGGGAGTTTTTCCTAGCCACCGTGCTTCTACACCTGCAATGCTTGCTGTTTGGGGTTTTAGGCTGGGTTTCTGTACAGCACTTTGAGATATCAGCTGATGTACGAAGGGCTATATAAATAAATTTGATTTGATTTGATGATAGGTCTACAACACATGAATAAATAGTACTGCAGTACCCCTGCTATAGGTCTACAACACATGAATAAATAGTACTGCAGTACCCCTGCTACAGCTCTACAACACATTAATAAATAGTACTGCAGTACCCTGCTATAGGTCTACAACACATGAATAAATAGTACTGCAGTACCCCTGCTATAGGTCTACAACACATTAATAAATAGTACTGCAGTAGCCCTGCTATAGGTCTACAACACATGAATAAATAGTACTGCAGTACCCCTGCTATAGGTCTACAACACATGAATAAATAGAACGGCAGTACCCCTGCTATAGGTCTACAACACATGAATAAATAGTACTGCAGTACCCCTGCTATAGGTCTACAACACATGAATAAATAGTACTGCAGTACCCCTGCTATAGGTCTACAACACATTAATAAATAGTACTGCAGTAGCCCTGCTATAGGTCTACAACACATTAATAAATAGTACTGCAGTACCCCTGCTATAGGTCTACAACACATTAATAAATAGTACTGAAATAGCCCTGCTATAGGTCTACAACACATTAATAAATAGTACTGCAGTACCCCTGCTATAAGTCTACAACACATTAATAAATAGTACTGCAGTACCCCTGCTATAGGCCTACAACACATTAATAAATAGTACTGCAGTAGCCCTGCTATAGGCCTACAACACATTAATAAATAGTACTGCAGTACCCCTGCTATAGCTCTACAACACATTAATAAATAGTACTGCAGTACCCCTGCTATAGGCCTACAACACATTAATAAATAGTACTGCAGTAGCCCTGCTATAGGCCTACAACACATTAATAAATAGTACTGCAGTACCCCTGCTATAGGCCTACAACACATTAATAAATAGTACTGCAGTACCCCTGCTATAGGCCTACAACACATTAATACATATTACTGCAGTAGCCCTGCTATAGGTCTACAACACATTAATAAATAGTACTGCAGTACCCCTGCTATAGGTCTACAACACATTCATAAATAGTACTGCAGTACCCCTGCTATAGTTCTACAACACATTAATAAATAGTACTGCAGTACCCCTGCTATAGGCCTACAACACATTAATACATATTACTGCAGTACCCCTGCTATAGGTCTACAACACATTAATACATATTACTGCAGTACCCCTGCTATAGGTCTACAACACATTACTAAATAGTACTGCAGTACCCCTGCTATAGGTCTACAACACATTAATAAATAGTACTGCAGTACCCCTGCTATAGGTCTACAACACATTAATAAAAAGTACTGCAGTACCCCTGCTATAGGTCTACAACACATGAATAAATAGTACTGCAGTACCCCTGCTATAGGCCTACAACACATTAATACATATTACTGCAGTACCCCTGCTATAGGCCTACAACACATTAATAAATAGTACTGCAGTACCCCTGCTATAGGTCTACAACACATTAATAAATAGTACTGCAGTACCCCTGCTATAGGCCTACAACACATTAATAAATAGTACTGCAGTACCCCTGCTATAGGTCTACAACACATTAATAAATAGTACTGCAGTACCCCTGCTATAGGTCTACAACACATTAATAAATAGAACTGCAGTACCCCTGCTATAGGTCTACAACACATTAATAAATAGTACTGCAGTACCCCTGCTATAGGCCTACAACACATTAATAAATAGTACTGCAGTACCCCTGCTATAGGCCTACAACACATTAATACATATTACTGCAGTAGCCCTGCTATAGGTCTACAACACATTAATAAATAGTACTGCAGTACCCCTGCTATATGTCTACAACACATTCATAAATAGTACTGCAGTACCCCTGCTATAGGCCTACAACACATTAATAAATAGTACTGCAGTACCCCTGCTATAGGTCTACAATACATTAATAAATATTACTGCAGTACCCCTGCTATAGGTCTACAACACATTAAGAAATAGTACTGCAGTACCCCTGCTATAGGTCTACAACCCATGAATAAATAGTACTACAGTACCCCTGCTATAGGCCTACAACACATTAATAAATAGTACTGCAGTACCCCTGCTATAGGTCTACAACACATTCATAAATAGTACTGCAGTACCCCTGCTATAGGTCTACAACACATTAATAAATAGTACTACAGTACCCCTGCTATAGGTCTACAACACATTAATAAATAGTACTGCAGTACCCCTGCTATAGGTCTACAACACATTCATAAATAGTACTGCAGTACCCCTGCTATAGGCCTACAACACATTAATAAATAGTACTGCAGTACCCCTGCTATAGGACTACCTGACATGATGACTCCTTGCTGTCCCTAGTCCACCTGGCCATGCTGCTGCTCCAGTTTCAACTGTTCTGCCTTGTTATTATTCAACCATGCTGGTCATTTATGAACATTTTAACATCTTGGCCATGTTCTGTTATAATCTCCACCCGGCACAGCCAGAAGAGGACTGGCCACCCCACATAGCCTGGTTCCTCTCTAGGTTTCTTCCTAGGTTTTGGCCTTTCTAGGGAGTTTTTCCTAGCCACCGTGCTTCTACACCTGCAATGCTTGCTGTTTGGGGTTTTAGGCTGGGTTTCTGTACAGCACTTTGAGATATCAGCTGATGTACGAAGGGCTATATAAATAAATTTGATTTGATTTGATGATAGGTCTACAACACATGAATAAATAGTACTGCAGTACCCCTGCTATAGGTCTACAACACATGAATAAATAGTACTGCAGTACCCCTGCTACAGCTCTACAACACATTAATAAATAGTACTGCAGTACCCCTGCTATAGGTCTACAACACATGAATAAATAGTACTGCAGTACCCCTGCTATAGGTCTACAACACATTAATAAATAGTACTGCAGTAGCCCTGCTATAGGTCTACAACACATGAATAAATAGTACTGCAGTACCCCTGCTATAGGTCTACAACACATGAATAAATAGAACGGCAGTACCCTGCTATAGGTCTACAACACATGAATAAATAGTACTGCAGTACCCTGCTATAGGTCTACAACACATGAATAAATAGTACTGCAGTACCCCTGCTATAGGTCTACAACACATTAATAAATAGTACTGCAGTAGCCCTGCTATAGGTCTACAACACATTAATAAATAGTACTGCAGTACCCTGCTATAGGTCTACAACACATTAATAAATAGTACTGAAATAGCCCTGCTATAGGTCTACAACACATTAATAAATAGTACTGCAGTACCCCTGCTATAAGTCTACAACACATTAATAAATAGTACTGCAGTACCCCTGCTATAGGCCTACAACACATTAATACATAGTACTGCAGTAGCCCTGCTATAGGCCTACAACACATTAATAAATAGTACTGCAGTACCCCTGCTATAGCTCTACAACACATTAATAAATAGTACTGCAGTACCCCTGCTATAGGCCTACAACACATTAATAAATAGTACTGCAGTAGCCCTGCTATAGGCCTACAACACATTAATAAATAGTACTGCAGTACCCTGCTATAGGCCTACAACACATTAATAAATAGTACTGCAGTACCCCTGCTATAGGCCTACAACACATTAATACATATTACTGCAGTAGCCCTGCTATAGGTCTACAACACATTAATAAATAGTACTGCAGTACCCCTGCTATAGGTCTACAACACATTCATAAATAGTACTGCAGTACCCCTGCTATAGTTCTACAACACATTAATAAATAGTACTGCAGTACCCCTGCTATAGGCCTACAACACATTAATACATATTACTGCAGTACCCCTGCTATAGGTCTACAACACATTAATACATATTACTGCAGTACCCCTGCTATAGGTCTACAACACATTAATAAATAGTACTGCAGTACCCCTGCTATAGGTCTACAACACATTAATAAATAGTACTGCAGTACCCCTGCTATAGGTCTACAACACATTAATAAAAAGTACTGCAGTACCCCTGCTATAGGTCTACAACACATGAATAAATAGTACTGCAGTACCCCTGCTATAGGCCTACAACACATTAATACATATTACTGCAGTACCCCTGCTATAGGCCTACAACACATTAATAAATAGTACTGCAGTACCCCTGCTATAGGTCTACAACACATTAATAAATAGTACTGCAGTACCCCTGCTATAGGCCTACAACACATTAATAAATAGTACTGCAGTACCCCTGCTATAGGTCTACAACACATTAATAAATAGTACTGCAGTACCCCTGCTATAGGTCTACAACACATTAATAAATAGAACTGCAGTACCCTGCTATAGGTCTACAACACATTAATAAATAGTACTGCAGTACCCCTGCTATAGGCCTACAACACATTAATAAATAGTACTGCAGTACCCCTGCTATAGGCCTACAACACATTAATACATATTACTGCAGTAGCCCTGCTATAGGTCTACAACACATTAATAAATAGTACTGCAGTACCCCTGCTATATGTCTACAACACATTCATAAATAGTACTGCAGTACCCCTGCTATAGGCCTACAACACATTAATAAATAGTACTGCAGTACCCCTGCTATAGGTCTACAATACATTAATAAATATTACTGCAGTACCCCTGCTATAGGTCTACAACACATTAAGAAATAGTACTGCAGTACCCTGCTATAGGTCTACAACCCATGAATAAATAGTACTACAGTACCCTGCTATAGGCCTACAACACATTAATAAATAGTACTGCAGTACCCCTGCTATAGGTCTACAACACATTCATAAATAGTACTGCAGTACCCCTGCTATAGGTCTACAACACATTAATAAATAGTACTACAGTACCCCTGCTATAGGTCTACAACACATTAATAAATAGTACTGCAGTACCCCTGCTATAGGTCTACAACACATTCATAAATAGTACTGCAGTACCCCTGCTATAGGCCTACAACACATGAATAAATAGTACTGCAGTACCCCTGCTATAGGACTACCTGACATGATGACTCCTTGCTGTCCCTAGTCCACCTGGCCATGCTGCTGCTCCAGTTTCAACTGTTCTGCCTTGTTATTATTCGACCATGCTGGTCATTTATGAACATTTTAACATCTTGGCCATGTTCTGTTATAATCTCCACCCGGCACAGCCAGAAGAGGACTGGCCACCCCACATAGCCTGGTTCCTCTCTAGGTTTCTTCCTAGGTTTTGGCCTTTCTAGGGAGTTTTTCCTAGCCACCGTGCTTCTACACCTGCAATGCTTGCTGTTTGGGGTTTTAGGCTGGGTTTCTGTACAGCACTTTGAGATATCAGCTGATGTACGAAGGGCTATATAAATAAATTTGATTTGATTTGATGATAGGTCTACAACACATGAATAAATAGTACTGCAGTACCCCTGCTATAGGTCTACAACACATGAATAAATAGTACTGCAGTACCCCTGCTACAGCTCTACAACACATTAATAAATAGTACTGCAGTACCCCTGCTATAGGTCTACAACACATGAATAAATAGTACTGCAGTACCCCTGCTATAGGTCTACAACACATTAATAAATAGTACTGCAGTAGCCCTGCTATAGGTCTACAACACATGAATAAATAGTACTGCAGTACCCCTGCTATAGGTCTACAACACATGAATAAATAGAACTGCAGTACCCCTGCTATAGGTCTACAACACATGAATAAATAGTACTGCAGTACCCCTGCTATAGGTCTACAACACATGAATAAATAGTACTGCAGTACCCCTGCTATAGGTCTACAACACATTAATAAATAGTACTGCAGTAGCCCTGCTATAGGTCTACAACACATTAATAAATAGTACTGCAGTACCCCTGCTATAGGTCTACAACACATTAATAAATAGTACTGAAATAGCCCTGCTATAGGTCTACAACACATTAATAAATAGTACTGCAGTACCCCTGCTATAGGTCTACACCACATTAATAAATAGTACTGCAGTACCCCTGCTATAGGTCTACAACACATTAATAAATAGTACTGCAGTACCCCTGCTATAAGTCTACAACACATTAATAAATAGTACTGCAGTACCCCTGCTATAGGCCTACAACACATTAATAAATAGTACTGCAGTAGCCCTGCTATAGGCCTACAACACATTAATAAATAGTACTGCAGTACCCCTGCTATAGCTCTACAACACATTAATAAATAGTACTGCAGTACCCCTGCTATAGGCCTACAACACATTAATAAATAGTACTGCAGTAGCCCTGCTATAGGCCTACAACACATTAATAAATAGTACTGCAGTACCCCTGCTATAGGTCTACAACACATTAATAAATAGTACTGCAGTACCCCTGCTATAGGTCTACAACACATTAATAAATAGTACTGCAGTACCCCTGCTATAGGCCTACAACACATTAATAAATAGTACTGCAGTACCCCTGCTATAGGCCTACAACACATTAATAAATAGTACTGCAGTACCCCTGCTATAGGTCTACAACACATGAATAAATAGAACTGCAGTACCCCTGCTATAGGTCTACAACACATTAATAAATAGTACTGCAGTAGCCCTGCTATAGGCCTACAACACATTAATAAATAGTACTGCAGTACCCCTGCTATAGGCCTACAACACATTAATAAATAGTACTGCAGTAGCCCTGCTATAGGTCTACAACACATTAATAAATAGTACTGCAGTACCCCTGCTATAGGCCTACAACACATTAATAAATAGTACTGCAGTACCCCTGCTATAGGCCTACAACACATTAATAAATAGTACTGCAGTACCCCTGCTATAGGTCTACAACACATTAATAAATAGTACTGCAGTACCCCTGCTATAGGCCTACAACACATTAATAAATAGTACTGCAGTACCCCTGCTATAGGTCTACAACACATTAATAAATAGTACTGCAGTACCCCTGCTATAGGTCTACAACACATGAATAAATAGAACTGCAGTACCCCTGCTATAGCTCTACAACACATTAATAAATAGTACTGCAGTACCCCTGCTATAGGTCTACAACACATTAATAAATAGTACTGCAGTACCCCTGCTATAGGTCTACAACACATTAATAAATAGTACTGCAGTACCCCTGCTATAGGTCTACAACACATTAATAAATAGTACTGCAGTACCCCTGCTATAGGCCTACAACACATTAATAAATAGTACTGCAGTACCCCTGCTGTCGGCCTACAACACATTAATAAATAGTACTGCAGTACCCCTGCTATAGGTCTACAACACATTAATAAATAGTACTGCAGTACTATTTATTAATGTGTTGTAATGAGTTGTAGGCCAGGGCTCTGTTCTAGGCCCTCTCCTATTCTCGCTATACACCAAGTCACTTGGCTCTGTCATAACCTCACATGGTCTCTCCTATCATTGCTATGCAGACGACACACAATTAATCTTCTCCTTTCCCCCTTCTGATGACCAGGTGGCGAATCGCATCTCTGCATGTCTGGCAGACATATCAGTGTGGATGACGGATCACCACCTCAAGCTGAACCTCGGCAAGACGGAGCTGCTCTTCCTCCCGGGGAAGGACTGCCCGTTCCATGTTCTCGCCATCACGGTTGACAACTCCATTGTGTCCTCCTCCCAGAGCGCTAAGAACCTTGGCGTGATCCTGGACAACACCCTGTCGTTCTCAACTAACATCAAGGCGGTGGCCCGTTCCTGTAGGTTCATGCTCTACAACATCCGCAGAGTACGACCCTGCCTCACACAGGAAGAGGCGCAGGTCCTAATCCAGGCACTTGTCATCTCCCGTCTGGATTACTGCAACTCGCTGTTGGCTGGGCTCCCTGCCTGTGCCATTAAACCCCTACAACTCATCCAGAACGCCGCAGCCCGTCTGGTGTTCAACCTTCCCAAGTTCTCTCACGTCACCCCGCTCCTCCGCTCTCTCCACTGGCTTCCAGTTGAAGCTCGCATCCGCTACAAGACCATGGTGCTTGCCTACGGAGCTGTGAGGGGAACGGCACCTCAGTACCTCCAGGCTCTGATCAGGCCCTACACCCAAACAAGGGCACTGCGTTCATCCACCTCTGGCCTGCTCGCCTCCCTACCACTGAGGAAGTACAGTTCCCGCTCAGCCCAGTCAAAACTGTTCGCTGCTCTGGCCCCCCAATGGTGGAACAAACTCCCTCACGACGCCAGGACAGCGGAGTCAATCACCACCCTCCGGAGACACCTGAAACCCCACCTCTTTAAGGAATACCTAGGATAGGATAAGTAATCCTTCTCACCCCCCAAAAGATTTAGATGCACTATTGTAAAGTGGCTGTTCCACTGGATGTCATAAGGTGAATGCACCAATTTGTAAGTCGCTCTGGATAAGAGCGTCTGCTAAATGACTTAAATGTAAATGTAATGTAAAGTACCCCTGCTGTCGGCCTACAACAGATGCATGGCTCCTAGCCTACAATGCATGAGGCTACATTCTGTCCTTAATATGCAAACTCAAATGAAATAACATGAAAACGAAATCAAAACTAAACAGAATAAAAAATAAAAACATTTAAAAAAAGAAATATTAAAATAAATAAATAATAGAAAATAACAAAACTATAATAACCTTGTGTAGAGCATGAACCTGCAGGAGCGAGTCATTGCTTTGATGTTTGCACAGAATGACCGGGGGTTGTCCAGGGTCACGCCAAGGTTCATTGCGCTCTGGAAGAGAGACACCGTAGAGTTGTCAACCATGATGGAGAAGTCTTGCAGCGGGCAGGCCTTCCCAGGGAGGAAAAGCTGTCCAGGTTGAGATTGAGCTAGAGATGGTCGGCCGATTTCCAAGAACCTGGGTGTCAGAAGGTAGTGTCGTCCGCATAGCAATGATAGGAGAGAGCATGTGAGGATATGACAAAGCCGAGTGACTTGGTGTACAGAGAGAAAAAGAGAGAGCCTAGGAGGTAGATAGTGGTGTTAAGATGAAGGGATGTCCAGCATGTCTCCTATCCGGAGGCGGCGAGAAGAGCGGAAGAAAGGAGTGTAGTTGAGCTCGTAATGGTAGAAGAAGTAGAAACACCACATTCCTTGTCAACAGAGAGATCCTGACATGTTGCATGTTAACAAGGTGGACTTTGTAGAGTGTAATACTTTGGTTATCAACTGCACAGCGCAAACAGAGAGAAAATCTGTGAAAATTGGCATCATTGTGAGTGCTGCTTAGTGTTTTTTGGGACCCAGGGTCTTTTCTGCGGAAGCAAACAGGCACCTGAGCCTGTTTAGGTATGTGATTTGAACTGTCACTGAAGGAGTGGGATGTTGTTTTGTTGATATGATGTCAGGTCCCCCCCATTCCCATACAGTACACAAATAGAAGAGGGCCTAGAACTGAGCCCCGAGAGCATGTGATGCAGCTACTCAACTCCTCACCATTATATGAGGTGATGGGGCCCCAGTGCTGAGGATATTACCTGTTAGATCATGTTGCACTGTCAGATCTAAAAGCAAAAACATTTCACTACACTCACAATAACACCGGCTAACCATGTGCATGTGACCCATACATTGTGATTTGATTTGATAGTTGTGTGGTTGTGGTCAGATTTTTACCTTGTCACCTCAGGGATTCAATCTTGCAACCTCTCGGTTACAAGTCTAACACACTAACCGCTAGGCTACCTGCCACCCCTTGTGGTCAACAATTGTGGTCAGTAGTTGTGGTCAGTAGTTGTGTGGTTGTGGTCAGTAATTTTGTGGTTGTGGCCAGTAGTTGTGGTCAGTAATTCGGTCGTAAATGTCTCTTAATAATGTAAAGGGGTTTACTGCACTCCATACACTCACTCACACACGAACACACTTTCTCTCTCTCCTTCTCAGTGGAAGAGTCAAAACCCAGTTCAGACAGCTCCCCCTCACCAGGAGTCATACAGACCCAGAATTAACCTGGTGAAATACACTCAGTATGTACTAACTGTTGAACACACAACAAACATGCCATATTCTCCATGCATTCTCTCCTGCATTCTCCCCCTCACGCCACATTCTCCCCTGCATTCTCCCCTTCATGCCACATTCTCCCCTGCATTCTCCCCCTCATGCCACATTCTCTCCTGCATTCTCCCCCTCACGCCACATTCTCCCCTGCATTCTCCCCTTCATGCCACATTCTCCCCTGCATTCTCCCCCTCATGCCACATTCTCTCCTGCATTCTCCCCCTCATGCCACATTCTCCCCCTCATGCCACATTCTCTCCTGCATTCTCCCCCTCATGCCACATTCTCCCCTGCATTCTCCCCCTCATGCCACATTCTCCCCTGCATTCTCCCCCTCATGCCACATTCTCCCCTGCATTCTCCCCCTCATGCCACATTCTCCCCCTCATGCCACATTCTCCCCTGCATTCTCCCCCTCATGCCACATTCTCCCCCTCATGCCACATTCTCCCCTGCATTCTCCCCCTCATGCCACATTCTCCCTGCATTCTCCCCTCATGCCACATTCTCCCCTCATGCCACATTCTCTCCTGCATTCTCCCCCTCATGCCACATTCTCCCCTGCATTCTCCCCTTCATGCCACATTCTCCCCTGCATTCTCCCCCTCATGCCACATTCTCTCCTGCATTCTCCCCCTCATGCCACATTCTCCCCCTCATGCCACATTCTCTCCTGCATTCTCCCCCTCATGCCACATTCTCCCCTGCATTCTCCCCCTCATGCCACATTCTCCCCTGCATTCTCCCCCTCATGCCACATTCTCCCCTGCATTCTCCCCCTCATGCCACATTCTCCCCTGCATTCTCCCCCTCATGCCACATTCTCCCCTGCATTCTCCCCTCATGCTACATTCTCCCCTCATGCCACAATCTCCCCCTCATGCCACATTCTCCCCTGCATTCTCCCCCTCATGCCACATTCTCCCCCTCATGCCACATTCTCCCCTGCATTCTCCCCCTCATGCCACATTCTCCCCTGCATTCTCCCCCTCATGCCACATTCTCCCCCTCATGCCACATTCTCTCCTGCATTCTCCCCCTCATGCCACATTCTCCCCTGCATTCTCCCCTTCATGCCACATTCTCCCCTGCATTCTCCCCCTCATGCCACATTCTCTCCTGCATTCTCCCCCTCATGCCACATTCTCCCCCTCATGCCACATTCTCTCCTGCATTCTCCCCTCATGCCACATTCTCCCCTGCATTCTCCCCTCATGCCACATTCTCCCCTGCATTCTCCCCCTCATGCCACATTCTCCCCTGCATTCTCCCCCTCATGCCACATTCTCCCCTGCATCCTCCCCCTCATGCCACATTCTCCCCTCATGCCACAATCTCCCCCTCATGCCACATTCTCCCCTGCATTCTCCCCCTCATGCCACATTCTCCCCCTCATGCCACATTCTCCCCTGCATTCTCCCCCTCATGCCACATTCTCCCCTGCATTCTCCCCCTCATGCCACATTCTCCCCTGCATTCTCCCCCTCATGCCACATTCTCCCCTGCATTCTCCCCCTCATGCCACATTCTCCCCTGCATTCTCCCCTCATGCTACATTCTCCCCTCATGCCACAATCTCCCCTCATGCCACATTCTCCCCTGCATTCTCCCCTCATGCCACATTCTCCCCCTCATGCCACATTCTCCCCTGCATTCTCCCCCTCATGCCACATTCTCCCCTGCATTCTCCCCTCATGCCACATTCTCCCTGCATTCTCCCCTCATGCCACATTCTCCCCTGCATTCTCCCCTCATGCTACATTCTCCCCCTCATGCCACAATCTCCCCCTCATGCCACATTCTCCCCTGCATTCTCCCCCTCATGCCACATTCTCCCCCTCATGCCACATTCTCCCCTGCATTCTCCCCCTCATGCCACATTCCCCCTGCATTCTCCCCCTCATGCCACATTCTCTCCTGCATTCTCCCCTCATGCCACATTCTCCCTGCATTCTCCCCTTCATGCCACATTCTCCCTGCATCTCTCCCCTCATGCCACATTCTCTCCTGCATTCTCCCCCTGCTCATGCCACATTCTCCCCCTCATGCCACATTCTCTCCTGCATTCTCCCCTCATGCCACATTCTCGCCTGTATTCTCCCCTCATGCCACATTCTCCCCTGCATTCTCCCCCTCATGCCACATTCTCCCCTGCATTCTCCCCCTCATGCCACATTCTCCCTGCATTCTCCCCCTCATGCCACATTCTCCCCTGCATTCTCCCCCTCATGCCACATTCTCCCCCTCATGCCACAATCTCCCCCTCATGCCACATTCCCCCTGCATTCTCCCCTCATGCCACATTCTCCCCTCATGCCACATTCTCTCCTGCATTCTCCCCCTCATGCCACATTCTCCCTGCATTCTCCCCTTCATGCCACATTCTCCCTGCATTCTCCCCCTCATGCCACATTCTCTCCTGCATTCTCCCCCTCATGCCACATTCTCCCCCTCATGCCACATTCTCTCCTGCATTCTCCCCCGCATTCCCCACTCTCCCCTGCATTCTCCCCCTCATGCCACATTCTCCCCTGCATTCTCCCCCTCATGCCACATTCTCCCTGCATTCTCCCCTCATGCCACATTCTCCCTGCATTCTCCCCTCATGCCACATTCTCCCTGCATTCTCCCCCTCATGCTACATTCTCCCCCTCATGCCACAATCTCCCCCTCATGCCACATTCTCCCTGCATTCTCCCCTCATGCCACATTCTCCCCCTCATGCCACATTCTCCCCTGCATTCTCCCCCTCATGCCACATTCTCCCCCTCATGCCACATTCTCCCCTGCATTCTCCCCCTCATGCCACATTCTCCCCTGCATTCTCCCCCTCATGCCACATTCTCCCCTGCATTCTCCCCCTCATGCTACATTCTCCCCCTCATGCCACAATCTCCCCCTCATGCCACATTCTCCCCTGCATTCTCCCCCTCATGCCACATTCTCCCCCTCATGCCACATTCTCCCTGCATTCTCCCCTCATGCTACATTCTCCCCTCATGCCACAATCTCCCCTCATGCCACATTCTCCCTGCATTCTCCCCCTCATGCCACATTCTCCCCTCATGCCACATTTCTCCCTGCATTCTCCCCCTCATGCCACATTCTCCCCTGCATTCTCCCCTCATGCCACATTCTCCCCCTCATGCCACATTCTCCCCTGCATTCTCCCCCTCATGCCACATTCTCCCCCTCATGCCACATTCTCCCCTGCATTCTCCCCCTCATGCCACATTCTCCCCCTCATGCCACATTCTCCCCCTCATGCCACATTCTCCCTGCATTCTCCCCCTCATGCCACATTCTCCCCCTCATGCCACATTCTCCCCCTCATGCCACATTCTCCCCTGCATTCTCCCCCTCATGCCACATTCTCCCCCTCATGCCACATTCTCCCCTGCATTCTCCCCCTCATGCCACATTCTCCCCCTCATGCCACATTCTCCCCCTCATGCCACATTCTTCCCTGCATTCTCCCCCTCATGCCACATTCTCCCCTCATGCCACATTCTCCCCCTCATGCCACATTCTCCCCTGCATTCTCCCCCTCATGCCACATTCTCCCTGCATTCTCCCCCTCATGCCACATTCTCCCCCTCATGCCACATTCTCCCCCTCATACCACATTCTCCCCCTCATGCCACATTCTCCCCCTCATGCCACATTCTCCCCTGCATTCTCCCCCTCATGCCACATTATCCCCCTCATGCCACATTCTCCCCTCATGCCACATTCTCCCCTCATGCCACATTCTCCCCTCATGCCACATTCTCCCCCTCATGCCACATTCTCCCCCTCATGCCACATTCTCCCCCTCATGCCACATTCTCCCCTGCATTCTCCCCCTCATGCCACATTCTCCCCCTCATGCCACATTCTCCCCCTCATGCCACATTCTCCCCCTCATGCCACATTCTCCCCCTCATGCCACATTCTCCCCCTCATGCCACATTCTCCCCTGCATTCTCCCCCTCATGCCACATTCTCCCCCTCATGCCACATTCTCCCCTCATGCCACATTCTCCCTGCATTCTCCCCCTCATGCCACATTCTCCCCTCATGCCACATTCTCCCCCTCATGCCACATTCTCCCCCTCATGCCACATTCTCCCCCTCATGCCACATTCTCCCCTGCATTCTCCCCCTCATGCCACATTCTCCCCCTCATGCCACATTCTCCCCCTCATGCCACATTCTCCCCCTCATGCCACATTCTCCCCTCATGCCACATTCTCCCTGCATTCTCCCCTCATGCCACATTCTCCCCCTCATGCCACATTCTCCCCTGCATTCTCCCCTCATGCCACATTCTCCCCCTCATGCCACATTCTCCCCTCCACATTCTCCCCCTCATGCCACATTCTCCCCTCATGCCACATTCTCCCCTCATGCCACATTCTCCCCCTCATGCCACATTCTCCCCTGCATTCTCCCCCTCATGCCACATTCTCCCCCTCATGCCACATTCTCCCCTGCATTCTCCCCCTCATGCCACATTCTCCCCTGCATGCCACATTATTTATGTATTTATTGTTTACTTCAGTTTATTTAGTAAATACTTTCTTAATTAACACTTATTTTTTCTTAAAACGGCCTTGTTGGTTAAAGTTCTTGTAAGTAAGCATTTCACTGTAAGGTTTACACCTGTTGTATTCAGCGCATGTGACAAATACAATTTGATTTGATTTGCACATCAGACTGCAGTCGGAGCACCGTGATCGAAAAACGTTCAACAGGAATGACATTAACCATCCTTATTCAAATCTCTTCCATTTCTCTGAGTGTATTTATTCAGGTCTAACCAGGATGTGCCTATACCACCTCAAAGCATCTCCAGCCCTCCCAGAGTCAACATGGGTGATTGTTGAGGGGTTTAAACAAGCCTCCAAGCAATTTATTTCCAAGGATTAAGTCATCTAATGAATAGCACTGAGTCAATTAGAGCTGGAACTGGGTTTCTTTATCTTTCTCTATTGGCGGTACGCCCTAAATGCCCACCTTGACAGGCCATATCAGCAAATGGCAGGGGAAAAGAGAGAGGAAATAAATAAGAATAGGAAAAGAGAACTGGTGGGTGACTTTTTCTTTTGATGATGAAATCTCTGTCTCATTCTCCCCCCTCTCTCGCTCTCTGTCTTTCTCTGCCCCTCTCTCTCTCTCTCTGCACAAAGTTATTCTGTCGGGTCTGAAAGACGGATGACTGTGCCTGTATTATGGTGATTGATTTTACAAAGCAAGTTAAATTTAACACACTGCTTGGTGTAAAGCCTTATTTCCCAGAGTGCCTTTCGAGTGAGTTGTAGAGTTACCAGCTACATGTATGACTGTATTTGTTAGTGAAAGAGACATGCTTCTTGCATGTACTTTTTCTCACATGGCTAACTACCAGGAAGTTTGAAAAGACCAGCGAGGAATCTTAAATTCATGAGCTCGCCTTGACTGACAGCTCTTTGAAACACACATGTTAAGTAACTTGGACGCAGTGTTGCATCAAATTTGGTGATACACAAAGCGCTGCATTTCTCTTGTAGCACAGTTCACAGCAGCAGAGTTTTGAAAGATCCTTCCCCCCCTTTTCTACCACGCTGGCTGAAGACCAAGCTAGCCAGTAACTAGCTAACACCAGACACAGATGAAGATCTAACTAGACAGTAACTAGCTAACACCAGACACAGATGAAGACCAAGCTAGCCAGCAACTAGCTAACACCAGACACAGTAATTTTGGCCCCAGTAGAGTAGCTATCCAGTTATATAAACAACGCCCCTCTGCAAACACGCCTTTTCCGATCTTAGGTACAAGGCAGTACTTATTTAAATTAGAGAAGAGAATATCATGTTACCATTGGTGTATTAAACTGAGATTTAAGGTGACATCACCTTGTTCCTTATAATAATGAATCCAAGTGTTTGACATTACATTTACATTTAAGTAATTTAGCAGACGCTCTTATCCAGAGCGACTTACAAATTGGTGCATACACCTTATGACATCCAGTGGAACAGCCACTTTACAATAGTGCATCTAAATCTTTTTAGGGGGGGTGAGAAGATAGATATGGGGACAGATGCCAATTAACCAAACTGAAGCGGGGGGGGGGTCTGAAGAAACACTATCATTCTGCTGTCATCTATCCAACCAATGAGTCTTCTGATGAACCACATGTCTGGACCATAGTAGCATTGTTCCGGTGGCCATAAAACATCAAGCAGTAGGAGTGCTGATCTAGGATCAGGTCTCCCCCCTTGTCCATGTGGTCAATGGGGCGGCAGGGTAGCCTAGTGGTTAGAGCGTTGGGCCAGTAACCAAAAGGTTACTGGATCGAATCCCCGACCTGACAAGGTAGAACATTTGTTGTTGTTGTCCGGCCCCCTGAACAAGGCCCCGTTTCCTGGTCGTCGTTCGAAATAAGAATTTGTTCTCAACTGGCTTGCCTGGTTACATTAAAAAAAAAAAAAAAAATGTAAATACCCAAAACTGATCTCCGATCAGCACTCCTACTCTGATATATGCATTCAGACCCTGTTTGTGCCGTCTTGTGCCGTCCTACAGTCATTGTCACGCCTTCATAAGAGTTTTCAAAACAGCACAAACAGACCAGGTGACGATTAGAGAGCGGGAGATGTACCAGACAGTTATTCTCTCCTCTCTGATCTCTACCACTGAGAGGAACACAAAGCCAAACTAACTCAAACTCAGTAATTTTGTACAAATATAAAATACAATGTTATCATCATCAACAACAAAACAGTTAAATCCAGGAAGACTAATTATTCCGAAGTCCTCCGGTCTGTTCCTGATAGACCTCGATGACGTCTTCGTCTTCCATCCCCAGCTCTTTTGGAGTGTGGTTATCTGAGATTCTTTGTCCCTCAAATAGAAACCGTAAGGTACTCATATGAACACCCTGTCTCTGGCTATAAGATTCCTTCAGCTTCTTCAGATGGGTCGTCATTTTCACTTTGAAGTGAATTTCACTGTTGTCCTGACCCACCACTTTCAGTTTGATGTACTCTCCATCCTTTTGGTCTCCTCCATCCTGACCTGAAGGTTTCGTGTCTGTATCTGACATCTTGTTATTTTTTGTTGTTGTAAAATTAGCCAGGGTAGTGTAGAAACCCGTGTTGTTGACAACAATCTCATGATGGAGAAGACAAGTAATTTTAAGATCAAACTTGATCAATGTAGGAACAACAGTAATTTTTCATACTTTGGTCATCATACTTTGATCTGGGTTCCTTCAAATGTCATCCATTTTCATGAAAACATGATTTTGACTGTTCATGACCTTCAACACAATACAATACTCATTTCATAAAGCCTTATTTTGAGGGCCTAGACTGTAAACATCACAATTAAGGCTTAGATTCAATCAGATCAAGCATTAACCTCCAATAGCAGACACCTGCATATGTTTTGGCAGTGTCAAAGGTGGAGGTGTGTTAGAGAAGAAGCCACACTCGCCCCACTCCCGTTAGAAGTTAAGAACGAGAAAGTGTAGGCTACATTGAAGTAATTACGCTAAAATTAAACAAAATAATGAGGATTTTTATCATTCTAATTGAGGTGTAGAGACATGCCCAATGCAGGATATGTAAAACAAAAATGAGATCATTGATGCAATTTCATTGTTGTTTGAGTGGCACTCAATTAGCTTGAGATGATTTTACTGCAACACTGCTCACTGCATCCAAGTTAATTGACATAAGTGTTTGATTGAAAATGTGTCATCCTACAAATACCTAGGTATTTGGTTGGGTGACAAGTTGGTTGGTATTTGGTAGATATTAGGTTGGATGACAAACACTGGGGAATTTGCTGTGTAATCCTCAGAGCATGCGCAGACCAGCTGGATGGTGTATTTACGGACATATTCAATCAATCCTTATCCCAGTCTGCTGTTCCCACATGCTTCAAGATGGCCAACATTGTCCCTGTTTCCAAGAAAGCTAAGGTAACTGAGCTAAATGACTATCCCCGTAGCACTCACTTCTGACATCATGAAGTGCTTCGAGAGACTAGTCAAAGACCATATCACCTCCAACCTACCTGACACCCTAGACCCACTCCAATTTGCTTACCTCCCCAATAGGTCCACAGACGACGCAATTGCAATCACACTGCACACTGCCCTAACCCATCTGGGTAAGAGGAATACCTATGTAAGAATGCTGTTCATCGACTACAGCTCAGCATTCAACACCATAGTACCCTCCAAACTCGTCATTAAGCTCAAGACCCTGGGTCTTGACCCTGCCCTGTGTAACTGGGTCCTGGACTTCATGACGGGCCGCACCCAGGTGGTGAGGGTAGGTAACAACATCTCCAACCCGCTGATCCTGAACACTGGGGCCCCACAAGGGTGTGTTCTCAGCCCTCTCCTGTACTCCCTGTTCACAAATGACTGCGTGGCCACGCACGTCTCCAACTCAATCATCAAGTTTGCAGACGACACTACTACTATCAACAATGACGAGACGGCCTACAGGGAGGAGGTGAGGGCCCTCAGAGTGTGGTGTCAGGAAAATAACCTCACACTCAATGTCAGCAAAACAAAGGAGTTGATTGTGGACTTCAGGAAACAGTAGCCCCCTATCCACATCGACGGGACAGTAGTGGAGATGGTGGAAAGTTTTAAGTTCCTCGGTGTACACATCACGGACAAACTGAAATGGTCCACCCACACAGACAGCGTGGTGAAGAAGGCGCGGCAGCGCCTCTTCAACCTCAGGAGGCTGAGAAAATTCGGGCTTGTCACCAAAAACACTCACAAGCTTTTACAGATGCACAATCGAGAGCATGCTGTCGGGCTGTATCACCGCCTGGTACACCAACTGCTCTGCCAACAACCGTAAGGCTCTCCAGAGGGTAGTGAGGTCTGCACAACGCATCACCGGGGGCAAACTACCTGCCCCCCAGGACACCTACAACACCCGATGTCACAGGAAGGCCAAAAAGATCATCAAGGACAAAAACCACCCGAGCCACTGCCTGTTCACCCTGCTATCATCCAGAAAGTGAGGTCAGTACAGGTGCATCAAAGCGGGGACCGAGAGACTGAAACACTGAACAGCTTCTATCGCAAAGCCATCAGACTGTTAAACAGCCATCACTAACATTGAGTGGCTGCTGCCAACATTCTGACTCGTCTCGAGTCACTTTAATAATGAAAAAATTGATGTAATAATTGTATCACTAGACACTTTAAACAATGCCACTTTATATAATGTTTACATACCCTACATTACTCATCTCATATGTATATACAGTACTCTATACCATCTACTGCATTTTGCCTATGCCGTTCGGCCATCGCTCATTCATATATTTTTATTTTTATGTACATATTCACATCCATTCCTTTACACTTGTGTGTATAAGGTAGTTGTTGTGAAATTGTTAGGTTAGATTACTTGTTAGATATTACTGCATGGTCGGAACAAGAAGCACAAGCATTTCACTACACTCGCATTAACATCTGCTAACCATGTGTATGTGACAAATACAATTTGATTTGATTTGATATGGGGCATGGAGTGAGAGTGTGGAGGGAGATATATCATATATATCATCTCACTCATCCAGTCAGGTGGGACAGATGACGCAAAGGTCATAAGCAGATACACAAACTATTCTAAACACAATTCTGCAGGCAGATCTCTAGTTACACCATAGAACATCGCCACCACCTGAATGGACCAGACAAACTCCTCTCAGTAGAATAGGTTGTCTTCCCATCCATTTATCCACATTTAGCTGGGAACGGGAAAGGTTATCTTCTCAGGTCAATCCTAGTGCAACTCCTACTGCACTCAAATATGGTTGTAAACGTATAGCCGGGGGGGGGGTGATTTGGTGAAGTAGTATTGAGTAACCTCTTTTGAGACATGAAGGGTGGGTTGTATCAACATCGATGAACCCTTCAACTGGGTTAAATCAATGTTAAATCAACCCATCAACTGGCTTAGATCTGCCACATCTGCTCCTGCCCCCCCGCACCTACTCCTGCCCCCCCGCACTTAAGGGAGCCAGGCTGCCCTGCATCACGCACTCCTAACATCCACTATGCACACTTGCCTTCCCTCATCACGCGCATCAGCGATATTGGAACCACCTGGACTCATTCATCACCTCTCCACCATCATCTCATGTGACAAAATCAATGTTAAATCAACCCTTCGACTGGATTAAATCAATGTTGAATCAACCCTTCAACTGGATTAAATCAATGTTAAATCAAACCTTCAACTGGACTAAATTAATGTTAATTCAACCTTTCAACTGGATTAAATCAATGTTAAATCAACCCTTTAACTGGATTAAATCAATGTTAAATCAACCCTTCAACTGGATTAAATCAATGTTAAATCAACCCTTCAACTGGATTAAATCAATGTTAAATCAACCCTTTAACGGGATTAAATCAATGTTAAATCAACCCTTCAACTGGATTAAATCAATGTTAAATCAACCCTTCAACTGGATTAAATCAATGTTAAATCAACCCTTTAACTGGATTAAATCAATATGTATCTCAAAATCTTATTTCACCAAACTTTTTATCTTTTCTTTTACCTTTATTTAACCAGGCAAGTCAGTTAAGAACAAATTCTTATTTTCAATGACGGCCTGTTCAGGGACAGAACGACAGAGGTTCAGCTCAGAGGTTTGAACTCGCAACCTTCCGGTTACTAGTCACACACTCTAACCACTAGGCTACCCTGCCGCCCCAGGGTTGCCTAACTTTAAGCCTAGTTTAAAATGAATCCTAGTTAAATCTAATTTGTCTGAACTAAATTTCATTTGGACTTTAAACCTAGATCAAATAGTCCATTATGACGTGTCACTACGGTAATCATAGTTTAGTGATTTAACCTTAGTTTAACTA
>NC_068423.1:20607151-20635372 GCF_023373465.1 Oncorhynchus keta
TCACCCACATCCGTTCCACATATCGAAGGGGGTTGGAGGCAAAGGAAAAACAAATAAGTGCTACCAAATATAACAACATGCGTTTCATAAATATTACAAAAGTGTATAAATAAGACGTATGAAACACGTCTGTAAAACCACAATGAGGACATGGCAAGTTTTCATTAATCATTGGGTACATCATACGAAAAACAGAGTAATCTTAAGGCACATTATTCATGTTCAAATTCACAACATAACATACATAGGCATTTCATCATTAAGTCCTTTAGGAAATAATGTCTGGAGGGTGAAAATCCCAAAACATTCTCTTTAACTCAGAGTATTATTAATATCACCTCCCCTGTCTGATATCTTAACTTTCTCTATGCCACAAAATCTAAAGGTAGAAATGTCATGCTTCAGGTCATTGAAATGCACTGCGACTGGATAATCCCTGTAGTTTCTCCTGATTGAACTTCTAAATTCACAAATTATCTGTTTGAGAGAAAGAGAGGTTTTACCGACATAGCAGAGCCCACATGGACATGTAATAATGTAAATAACATGGGTGGTGGAACATGTAATAATGTAATTTATTTGGAACCGTTCTCCTGTGTGTGGGTGGCAGAAATATTCACACTTCATCATATTGTTGCACTGTGCAGATCCACTGCATTTATAGCTACCATTTGGTAGAGGGCGTAAAAGAGCCTGGCTGATTTCTTTAATGGCTGGCAGTTGGCATGAACCAATTTATTGTGTAAATTGCGACCTCTCCTATACACAATAAGTGGTGGATTTTTTAAATTTAGCCAGGCAAAACTGGGTCCGATGATGAAATATGCCAGTGTTTCTTGACCACACCTCCCACTTTTCGCGAGTTCTAAGTATATGTAGTTGTGAACATTACGGAGTGTTCTTTCACTTTAGCCGGTCTTTTTTGTAACAGTTCATCTCGTGTTTTTCCCAATGCCAAATGATGATACAAAAAAAGACAAAAGAATGGTTGTTTTATCTTTGTATTTTCTTCTACCAGATCTATTGTGTTATATTCTCCTACATTCCTTTCACATATCCACAAACGTCAAAGTGTTTCCTTTCAAATGGTACCAAGAATATGCGTATCCTTGCGTCAGATCCTGAGCTACAGGCAGTTCGATTTGGGTATGTCATTTTAGGCGAAAATTGAAAAAAAGGGGCAGATCCTTAAGAGGATCCTTTTCTGCCACTCAAATCTGTCCTCCACACGCATCACACTGTTAGTTCACTACTACTACATATTAGTTCAATTTGTACAGCATTCTCACTAATGGGTGGCACAAATGTAGTCTCATAATATTTGAAAGAGCCAGAAACATCAATACCCTGCACCCACCCACTAGTGGTAAAAAGGTTTTTGGCGCTACAAAAATATATTGCGGAATATATTGCGGTACTGTATTCTGTGGGAACTACAATACCACTTGATATATATAAATTATTTCCCTGCCCACAACATTTTCCCACAACAAACCATCATTTACAGTATGCTGCAGTATAATGCTTCACAGTATTTTACTATTGATAAATGTAATGTATAAATCAAAGTCCATTACAGTGTAATACTCAGTGTAATCAATTTTGTAAATCATATTTTTTATGTATTTTTGATTTCACCTTTATTTAACCAGGTAGGCTAGTTGAGAACACCTTTATTTAACCAGGTAGGCTAGTTGAGAACACCTTTATTTAACCAGGTAGGCTAGTTGAGAACACCTTTATTTACCCAGGTAGGCTAGTTGAGAACACCTTTATTTAACCAGGTAGGCTAGTTGAGAACACCTTTATTTAACCAGGTAGGCTAGTTGAGAACACCTTTATTTACCCAGGTAGGCTAGTTGAGAACACCTTTATTTAACCAGGTAGGCTAGTTGAGAACACCTTTATTTAACCAGGTAGGCTAGTTGAGAACACCTTTATTTAACCAGGTAGGCTAGTTGAGAACACCTTTATTTACCCAGGTAGGCTAGTTGAGAACACCTTTATTTAACCAGGTAGGCTAGTTGAGAACACCTTTATTTAACCAGGTAGGCTAGTTGAGAACACCTTTATTTACCCAGGTAGGCTAGTTGAGAACACCTTTATTTAACCAGGTAGGCTAGTTGAGAACACCTTTATTTAACCAGGTAGGCTAGTTGAGAACACCTTTATTTACCCAGGTAGGCTAGTTGAGAACACCTTTATTTAACCAGGTAGGCTAGTTGAGAACACCTTTATTTAACCAGGTAGGCTAGTTGAGAACACCTTTATTTAACCAGGTAGGCTAGTTGAGAACACCTTTATTTACCCAGGTAGGCTAGTTGAGAACACCTTTATTTAACCAGGTAGGCTAGTTGAGAACACCTTTATTTAACCAGGTAGGCTAGTTGAGAACACCTTTATTTAACCAGGTAGGCTAGTTGAGAACACCTTTATTTAACCAGGTAGGCTAGTTGAGAACACCTTTATTTAACCAGGTAGGCTAGTTGAGAACACCTTTATTTAACCAGGTAGGCTAGTTGAGAACACCTTTATTTTACCAAGTAGGCTAGTTGAGAACACCTTTATTTAACCAGGTAGGCTAGTTGAGAACAATTCTCATTTACAACTGCAACCTGGCCAAGATAAAGCAAAACAGTTTGACACATACAACAACACAGAGTTACACATGGAATAAACAAACGTACAGTCAATAATACAGTAGAAAGTCTATATACAGGCAACAAATCGGCCATGGTGGCGAAGTAATTACAATATACCAATTAAACCCTGGAGTGATTGATGTGCAGAAGATGAATGTGCAAGTAGAGATACTGGGGTGCAAAGGAGCAAGATAAATAAATAAATACAGTAAGGAGATAAGGTAGTTGGATGGGCTATTTCCAGATGGGCTATGTACAGGTGCAGTGATCTGTGACCTGCTCTGACAGGTGTTGTACACTCCTTGTTTGGTTGGTTCACTTCAGACCTTGATGTCTCTTAATCCTATCACAATCCCATTACAGGTTAAAGTAATGTTATACCAGAGACGTTTTATTTACAGTGTAATCGGAAAGTATTCACACCATTTGACTTTTTCCACATTTTCTTATGTCACAGCTTTATTCTAAAATTGATTAAACACGTTTTTTTCCTGATTAATTTTCACACAATACCGCATAATGACAAAGCAAAAACAGATTTATTTTTTATTTGTTTTGCAAATGTATTAAACATTCAAAAACAGAAAGACCTTCATTAAATAAGTATTCAGAACCTCTGCTATGAGACTCGAAATTGAGCTCTGGTACATCCTCTTTTCATGGATCATCCTTAAGATGTTTATAAAACTTGATTGGAGTCCACCTGTGGTAAATTCAATTGATTGGAATGATTTGGAAAGGCACACACCAGTCTATATAAGCTCCCACAGTTGACCGTGATTGTCAGAGCAAAAACTGTCATTTCTGCACCCGCTCCCTTTCTCTGGCGCTCAAGGTCGCCAGTCTGCCCATCATTATGCACACCTGTCACAATCATTACGTCCATCAGCGCTCATTCACGTTTTGATTAACCTGTTATGACTGCAATCCCGATATTAGGATCGATATGACAACTACCAGTAAAAATAGAGGGAGACAAATTCAAACCACAGAAATCTCATAATTACAATTCCTAAAACATACATGTATTATATCATGTTAAAGCTATTCTCTTTGTTAATCCCACCAAAGTGTCTGATTTCAAATAGGCTTTTCAGCGAAAGCACTACAAACTATTATGTTAGGTCTCCACCAAACCACAATAAGCACTGCCATTTTCCAGCAAAATATAGCATTCACAAAAAGCATAAATAAAGATAAAATTAATCACTAACCTTTAATGATCTTCATCAGATGACACTCATAGGACTTCATGTTACACAATCCATGCATGTTTTGTTTGATAAATTCATATTTATATTAAAAAATCTGAGTTTACATTGGCTTTTTAGATCCACTAGTTCCAAAAACATCAAGTGATTTGCCATAGCCACATCGTTTCAACAGAAATACTCATCATAAATATAGATGATAATACAAGTGATACACATGGAATTATAGATATACCTCTCCTTAAAATGCAACCGCTGTGTCAGATTTCAAAAAATGTTTACGGAAAAAGCAACCCATGCAAATAATCTGAGACGGCACTCAGAACAGTAGCCAAATTAGCCTCCATGTTGGAGTCAACATATCCAGAAAATACATGATAAATGTTTCCTTACCTTTAATGAACTTCATCAGAATGCAGTCCTAGAAATCCCAGGTCCACAATAAATGCTTAATTTGTTCGAAAATGTTTGCTATTTATGTCCAATTAGCTGCTTTGGTTAGCGCGTTTGGTAAACAATTCCAAAGTCACAAAGCGCGTCCACTATAACGTGACAAAATGTCCAAAAGTTCCATAACAGTCCGTAGAAACATGTCAAACGATGTACTGAATCAATCTTTAGAACGTTTTTTACATATATCTTGAATAACGTTCCAACCGGAGAATTAGAATTACTTCAGATGAGCGGTGGAACGCAAGCCCTTCCCCTGTGAACGCGCCTGGTGAAAGCATGGTCCACCATGGCTGTGGTGATTATTTCCTGTGTCAATCGACCCCCCTTCACATTAGTCATCAGACAAAGTTCTATTGACTGCTGACATCTAGTGGAAGGCGTAGGAAGTGAAAACTCATCCATATCTCGCTGTAATTTCAATGAGACCTTGGTTGAAAATCTGCCACCTCCATAAAAAAAACAGGAAGTGGAATTTCTCAGGTTTTTGCCTGCTATATGAGTTCTGTTATACTCACAGACATAATTCAAACAGTTTTAGAAACTTCAGAATGCTTTCTATCCAAAACTAATAATAATATGCAAATATTAGCAACTATGAATGAGGAGCAGGCCGTTTGATATGGGCACCTTTCATCCAAGCTACTCAATACTGCCCCTGCAGCCATAAAAAGTTAACTTCCCTATATCTGTGTATTCCTCTGTTTCATCCCCAAGTCAGCAATAAAGTCGTTATGTTTAATGTCGTTTTGACAGACACTGTACTGTCCTGTTTCACGTCTGCTTATTAATTAAATGTTCACTTCCTGTACTTGCGTCTCGTCTCCAAGCGTCTGTCCTTACAGAATGCAAACACCACCATTGGAAGCATCAGTGAGTTTTGGTTTTTGTTTTGTTGGTGGTCCACCGCCGATGGAACCAGGGGTGCCTTAGCTGGCTTGTCGGGCTTCCACGCCTTAGCTGGCTCGAGAGGTTTCCTTGCCTCGGCTGGCTCGGCAGGCTCCCACCTCACGACATGCCCCAGCTGGCTCGTCGGGCTCCCACGCCTCCGCCGGCACGTAGAGCTTCTACACCTTAGCTGGCTTGTCCAGCGCCCATGCCTCGGTGGTACCCCTTGAGGGGGTACTGTCACGTCTGCGCCCACTTCCCCTCTCTAGTGCTCGAGGGCGCCAGGTTACCCATCATTATGAACACCTGTGTTAAGGGAATTTTTTATCAATGATGACTAATTATGTATACATTTCAATCAGGACTGACTAATCAGAATACTATTATGTTACTGTATATGTATGAGTTTCTTTCTTGATCCCAGTACTGAATATAATGTGTGTGAATGTGGTCAAGACTTAGAACAATGACTGTCTGTTCCTTGGTAGAAATGAATGAACGATATCTTCAGACTGGCTAGAATGCTTATCTACACGAGAAGACCTTGGCTCATAAATTATATTAAATTGGTAGGGAGACGGATGTGGGAAGGCTTGAGATACAGCCTTTGTACTGGAACGGAGATGGCACGGGTTGGTGCTGAAACTAATGACGTCATTTTCAGTTTATAACCTGTGGTAAACAGTATCGTATTCAGTATTCTCGTGAATAAACTCTGCTGATTGACTTTAAGACTGGGCTCTGTCTATTATTATAGAATTTTACAAATCCTTATGAATTGACAGTGTTTCATTTTAATTGGGTATTAAAACATAGAGCAATATAATTCCTTTAACAACCTGTCACCATCATTACGCACATCAGCCCTCATTGGACTCACCTGGACTCCGTCACGCTTTGATTGCCTTCGTTATATCTGTCTGCTCCTCTGCTTCATCCCCGTGTCAGCATTAGTGTCGTTTTTCATGACCAGATGCTGGCAAGTCTTGTTTCATGTTTGCTTATTAATTAAATGTTCACGCCCTGTACTTGCTTCTCATTTCCAAGCATCTGTCCTTACAAAAAAACAAGCCATGAGGTCGAAGGAATTGTCCGTATAGTTCTTATACAGGATTGTGTCGAGGCACAGATCTGGGGAAGTGTACCAAAAAATGTCTGCAGCATTGAAGGTCCCCAAGAACACAGTGGCCTCACTCATTCTTAAATGGAAGAAGTTTAGAACAACCAAGATGCTTCCTAGAGCTGGCTGCTTGGCCAAACTGAGCAATCGGAGGAGAAGGACCAATGGGAATGACCAAGAACCCTAAGGTCACTCTGACAGAGCTCCAGACTTCCTCTGTTGAGATGGGAGAACCTTCCAGAAGGACAACCATCTCTGCAGCACTCCACCAATCAGGCCTTTATGGTAGGGGCCAGACGGAAGCCACTCCTCAGTAAAAGGCACATGACAGCCCACTTGGAGTTTGCCAAAAGGCACCTAAATATCTCTCAGAAAATGAGAAACAATCTTTTCTGGTCTGATGAAAAGAGATTGAACTGCCAAGCATCACGTCTGGAGGAAACCTGCCACCATCCCTACAATCAGGAATCAAGGTAAGACCCAAGTGCAGTCTGAGTGAAGTAACAATGTTTATTGTAACCACAGGGGCAGGCAAATGACAAGTCAAGGCAGGCAGGGGTCGATAATCCAGAGTAGGAGCAAAGGTACAGGACAGAAGGCAGGCTCAGGGTCAGGGACGGGCAGAGTGGTCAGGCAGGCGGGTACAGGGTCAGGACAAGCAAGGGTCAAAAACCAGGAGGACGAGAAAAAGACTGGGAAAAGACAGGAGCTGACAGGATGGACGATGGTAAGCTTGACATACAAGACGAACAGACAATCAGAAAACACAGGTATACGTACACAAGGGATAATGGGGAAGATGGCTGACACCTGGAGGGGATGGAGACAAGCACAAAGACAGGTGAAACAGATCAGGGCGTGACAGTACCCTCCACTCTAGGGACGCTACCTGGCGTCCTACCTATGCTTATACCTGGTTGAGCGCGTTGCCGGAGCTGGAAGTCAGAGATGAGACCTGGGTCCAGGATGTCCATAGCAGAGACCCAGCACCTCTCCTCTGGGCCATAACCCTCCCAGTCAACCAGGTACTGGATTCCCCTGCCTCGAAGTCGAACCTTCAGGAGAAGTCTCACCATGTACTTGCTCCTACCAGTGAGCCTGATCTCTTTAAAGGACAAGAGGACACAAAATGACCAAGAGTCCCTCAATACAGACAATTCTTCATGTTTATCCTGTATTTCTGTTCCTCTGGCGATAGCCCAGCTCTACCTAGTTGCATAAACTTGGGAAGCGGCAACTCAGCCGATTCCGGCAACTCTCGTGGCAAGTCGGGAGGCCTCAGGTTCTCTCTGCAACGAGATCGTCGGGGATGACTCGGAGGCAAGGTGGAAACCCTGGATGTATGAGTGCAGTCAAATTTCCTCTCCGTCCGTCGTTCCCGTCGTCACCCATCTATACGGATGGTCAACGCGATGAGGGAATCAAGATCCGAAGGTAACTCCCGAGCAGCAAGCTTGTCCTTGACCACCTCCAAGATGCCGTGCAGGACCATATCGAACAGTGCTTCTTGGTTCCAAGCACTCTCCACTGCCAACGTGCGGAAATCAACCTGGAAATCGAGCTGGATTAGGTCCCGGGCAGCTTCTCTCCCGGAAACATCAAGGGGTCTGAATGCCCTGTATTTACGGTATCATATACTGTTTACACCTGTTAACACCCATAGTGCATTGACATTTAAGGCATTTTAAGGCGTTTTACATTGTAGCGAGAAGGAAATATAATACTTTCACTGTCTTGAGTAGTCTCAAGTGGGCTTCACCGAGAGATAGGAAGGTTCTGCCAACTTAGGATGGGAGACATAACAGCATAAAGTGGGATTTCTGTTGAAAACAATCATGGAAAAGCAATACATTTTGGAACCTTGAAAAACTCAAAGAACACTTGAGCGTCAACTCGCAACTCAAGTCCACGCACGCAGAAGCTTTAACGATTGGTCCATGTGTTGTGTTGGTAATGTTGACGCTTCTCGGTTGTTATTTTTTCTTGTTGAGATTTCTATGATCTAAAATTGATGCCAGGGCTCCAGTGGGCTCTATCGTGGATGCAGAGTGACTTTGAAGTTTTTATTTTTTTGTCAAGATACCCTCAGGCATATGTTTTCATGGGACTATGACATAGCTACTCCTTTTTGGCGATGCCAACAACTCATCTCTGCTATACTAGCAGGAGGTGAAGGAGGGTGCATTTTATCCTCACTAGAGCAAGTGCATCACAAAAGAAAGTTTGGAGAACGATTTACGATGACGACAACGTGTGTGTGTGTGTACGTTATTCTATCACTTGTTTGTGGTATATCATTCATTTATAAACTGGGTGGTTTGAGACCTGAATGCTGTTTGGCTGACAGCCATGGAATATCATTAATTTTAAATCCTTCTATGACAATCCAAAAAGAACAACGCAAATGACAAATAAAAGGTATTTCCTATTTTTATTTGAACTGCAGAACTTATTCATTTAACTAATTTCATTGTTTGCACATTTAGCCTGTTTATATCCACGGCCCCTGTGGACAACAACACTCAGATTGCCGTCTTCTCCAGATTGCATTATTTTCTCTCTCGTTTAGGAATTTAGGTACCTTGCAACAAACAACACATTTATGTACCTTGGGCTACAATTGGGGAAGAATTCTGTTGGAAAAGGAACAGGGTATTGTTCTAGTAATTACGTTTCTCAAGCATTGTGGCACAAGTTGATGTTTATTGGGATGAATCTCGTCCTGGAGGCAGAATTGAGCGAAATCCACTAGATGGGGTTTCTTTCCCATCACTCTCTCTACCTCTCTCTTTTCTCTCTCTCTCTCTCTCTCTCTCTCTCTCTCTCTCTCTCTCTCTCTCTCTCTCTCTCTCTCTTTCTTTTCTTTCCCATCACTCTCTCTACCTCTCTCTTTCTATCTCTCTCTCTTTCTTTTCTTTCCCATCACTCGCTCTACCTCTCTCTTCGCTCTCTCTCAACCTCTCTCTTTCTCTTTCCGTGCTTTCTCTCTCCCTCTCCCAGTACCTTTCTCTCTCTCTCGCCCTCCTTTCCCTATCCCTTTCTCCTCTTCTCAGTGGGAGTCAAAATTGTGTACATATTGTAAAAATTCATAACAAAAAAAAGCTTTTAGGTCTTAATTCAAGGTTAGGGTCAGGCATAATCCTAAAATCTCATTCATGTGCGCCACATAATGTAAATGTCAAAGAGACAGAGACACTTAAAGGAATCCTAAGTGTTACTCAATATTAAGAATGACTCCAATGAGTCGGGATTTGTAGTGTATAGTCAAATGGAATTTTAAACCAAAGAGCTCCCTCAGAATTGGCCACCACAACAGAAGGCATTGTCAATTTGATCATGAAAGTAAATGATGGTAGCTACTTTTCAAATCTTCAACAGGAATTTCAATTTATCTCCAGAACTGGCTGAATTAAGTGGAATTAAACACTACAAACCTGTATGATCTGTGAGTAATTAAAATAGCTGCTCCTAATTTAGCCAGGTATCATGCAGGTAGTGGTGGTTTGGTGACAGTGCAGGGGAGAATATGTCTGTTCTGCCTGGCTGGCTCCTCTGTCAGCCTCCCTTCCTCTGGGTCCAGATACCTTTCCACCTCCTCATGCATCTCTCTATCTTTCTCTCTGTCTCTCTTCTCTTTGTTATCACTCTCTCTACCTCTCTCTTCCTCTCTTTCTTCTCTTTCCCATCACTCTCTCTACCTCTCTCTACCTCCTCTTTCTCTCTCTCTTCTCTTTCCCATCACTCTCTCTACCTCTCTCTACCTCTCTCTCTCTCTTTCTTCTCTTTGTTATCACTCTCTCTACCTCTCTCTTTCTCTCTTTCTTCTCTTTCCCATCACTCTCTCTACCTCTCTCTACCTCTCTCTTTCTCTCTCTTTCTTATCACTCTATCTACCTCTCTCTTTCTTATCACTCTCTCTACCCCTCTCTTTCTCTCTCTTTCTCTCTCTCTCTCTCTCTCTCTCTCTCTCTCTCTCTCTCTCTCTCTCTCTCTCTTTCTTATCACTCTCTCTACCCCTCTCTTTCTTTCTCTCTCTCTCTCTCTCTTTCTTATCACTCTCTCTACCTCTCTCTCTACCTCTCTCTCTTTCCCATCACTCTCTCTACCCCTCTCTTTCTCTCTCTCTTTCTTATCACTCTCTATACCTCTCTCTCTCTTTCCCATCACTCTCTCTACCTCTCTCTTTCTCTCTCTCTCTCTTTCTTATCACTCTCTCTACCTCTCTTTTTCTCTCTTTCTCTCTCTCTTTGTCTCTCTCTCTCTTTCTCTCTCTCTCTCTTTCTTATCACTCTCTCTCTCTCTCTTTCTCATCACTCTCTCTCTCTCTCTCTCTCTCTCTCTCTCTCTCTCTCTCTCTCTCTCTCTCTCTCTCTCTCTCTCTCTCTCTCTCTCTCTCTCTCTCTCTCTCTCTCTCTCTCTCTCTTTCCCATCACTCTCTCTACCCCTCTCTTTCTCTCTCTTTCTTTTCTTTCCCATCACTCTCTCTACCTCTCTTTTTTCTCTCTCTCTCTCTCTCTCTCTCTCTCTCTTTCTTTTCTTTCCCATCACTCTCTCTACCTCTCTCTCTCTCTCTCTCTCTCTTTCTTTTCTTTCCCATCACTCGCTCTACCTCTCTCTTCGCTCTCTCTCAACCTCTCTCTTTCTCTTTCCGTGCTTTCTCTCTCCCTCTCCCAGTACCTTTCTCTCTCTCTCGCCCTCCTTTCCCTATCCCTTTCTCCTCTCCTCAGTGGGAGTCATGTCACGGTCGGGCCACCTTGACCTCTCTCAACACCTCCGAGCCACAGCAGAGCCACAGCAGAGCCACATTGAACCTGCTGGTTCTGTTACTGTGTGTTTATACGGAGCAAATAGAGGTCCAGTCTCCTGCTGACTTCTGTTGTGGTTGTACAGCACATCACGGTGTGTGTGTGGGGAGGGAGTAACAATATGATGGTAGGAGGCCTAGGGGAGTGTTTGAAACAGTTTTTACGATTGTTTACTGTTGTCGCTTCAGCAAGGACATGTGATTTCTCTTCTTTTCTTTCTCTTTCTTTCTTTTCGGCTCGCTGGGTTAGAAATACGCAAGGTCTCACCGAGCATGAATATATTCTGCTTTAGTTAAGGTACTTTATTGATGTGAAAAACATTCCGGAAATATATATTCTTGGAAACATTATTATTTCTGTCAATGTGTGATTTCTCCACCCCACCCCTTTCTCTCTCTCTCTCTCTCTCTCTCTCTCTCTCTCTCTCTCTCTCTCTCTCTCTCTCTCTCTCTCTCTCTCTCTCTCTCTCTCTCTCTCTCTCTCTCTCTCTCTCCTCTCTCTCTCTCTCCTACCTCTCTCTCTCCCCTCTCTCTCTCTCTTTCTCTCTTTTTTTTCTCTCTCTCCCTCTCTCAATACTTGTCAGGCCTATGTGGATGTGTTTGAAAGAAAAGTTGGCAAATCTACTTTCTCTAAAACCCTGCTTGCTCTGTGGGTTTATTTTTTGAAGTATATTTTCACAGACCTACTTCCTGTCTTGAGGCTGTCAGTAGTGTTGAAACGAAGCGGTCTCAAAGTAACTGATTAGATGTTCCAGACTTTTTCCCTTGAATTATTTTCATTGTTGTAATGTTCAACCTTGTCCTATTTTATTGTACAGTAGCCTATTTCATCTCCATGATTGTTGCTTGAAGAGGCTTGGATTCAAGCTACAGTACTGACGTCAAAGGAGACAACGGAAGACTGTTTCTCAGAAATCCATGTACTTTCACCAATATGGCTCCGGGGCTCTTTCATTCACACTGTAAACCCCCAATATCATCCTCTCCTCCCCTTGCTGAGTGTAATATATATATATATATATATATATATGTATATGTATATGTATATGTATATATATGTATATGTATATATGTGTATATATATATATATGTATATATGTGTATATATATATATATATATATGTATATATATATATATATATATATATATGTATATGTATATATATATATATATGTGAGTGAGTGAGTGAGTGAGTTAGTGAGTGAGTGAGTGTCATGTGTGTCTGTTTGTGTACTTCTTGGCTTTCTTCTCCAGCCTGAAACCATGACCTAGTGGCTAATGCTGGAGTTAATCTCTGTGTGACCCCAGAGGGCTCCGACGTACAGCTGACAGCCTACTGGCCCCTCCACACTAGAGGAAATTACATTTACCCAACCTTTGACTTACAGAGGCACAGAACAGAGTACATAATGTCTCAAATTAGCACAGAGGCACAGACCACAGCCCTCAGACACACAGGTTCAGCCCACAGACACAGCCCACAGACACACAGAGACAGGCACAGCCCACAGACACAGCCCACAGACACAGCCCTCAGACAGACAGGTTCAGCCCACAGACACAGCCCACAGACACACAGAGACAGGCACAGCCCACAGACACAGCCCACAGACACACAGACACAGGCACAGACCACAGACCCAGCCCTCAGCCCACAGGCACACAGAGAAAGGCAACAGACCACAGTCCACAGACACAGCCCACAGAGACAGGCACAAACCACAGCCCATAAACACACAGAGACAGGCACAAACCACAGCCCATAGACACACAGAGACCGGCACAAACCACAGCCCACAGACACACAGAGACAGGCACAATCCACAGCCCACAGGCACGGACCACAGCCAACAGACACAGCCCACAGAGACAGGCACAAACCACAAACCACAGCCCATAGACACACAGAGACCGGCACAAACCACAGCCCACAGCCCACAGACACACAGAGACAGGCACAATCCACAGCCCACAGGCACGGACCACAGCCAACAGACACAGCCCACAGACACAGGCACTAACCACAGCCCACAGACACACAGAGATAGGCACAATCCACAGCCCACAGACACAGCCCACAGACACACAGCGATACACACAAACCACAGCCCACAGGCATGGACCACAGCCCACAGACACAGTTCACAGACACACAGAGACAGGCACAAACCACAGCCAAAGGACACACAAAGACAGGCACAGATATGCATACTGGCAGGCATGTGTGTCGCATGGACACATGCAGGCACCCACGCGTGCTCTCTCTCTCTTTGAATATAGCAAACCACGTTTTCCACATAACATCCATGTAAAACGCAATCCCTGTATTGATAATATACAACATTAAAATGTTCTTAGCGTCCATGCAACTCCACCACGAGCAACGATTTACACCAATTTAATAGGTTCTGCCTTATCAACTACAGAGACGGCTGAGGAAGGGCAAATTGCCAGGAAATGAAGTGTGTCTCATTTCAAATATAAATGTGGGAGGGCTACAAGTGGGCTGATAATAGAAGACAGTCTATTTATTCATTGCATAATGGATAGAGAGAGAACGAGAGAGAGAGAGAGAGAGAGAGAGAGAGAGAGAGAGAGAGAGAGAGAACGAGAGACAGAAAATGAGAGAGAGAGAGAGAGAGAGAGAGAGAGAGAGAGAGAGAGAGAGAGAGAGAGAGAGAGAGAGAGAGAGAGAGAGAGAGAGAGAGAGAGAGAGAGAGAGAGAGAGAGAGAGAGGCAGGGGGCTATGTCGTTCAACACCCCCTCCAAGTCAACCATGCCCACACCCCATTTAGGCCCCCTCACATTAGACCTATGCCCCTCCTGCCCACACCATGCCCCCCACTCCCGCAAAGAGGGCATCAACATGGAAGTCACACATACGCCCAGACCGTGACCCGGGCAAACAGGCCCAACCCCCACTCTTGCACTAGCCAAAGCCAATGACATGTACCAGATGCTCAGCGGGTTCTGATCACACTTACTGGCCTGAGGCCAAACCACACGACTAACAACATTCGACACTTTATGGAACACTAAGCCTTCACTATCTCATCCTGGAATATCCAAGGCCTGAGGTCATCTCCCTTTGGTTAAAGAGCAGGAACCTGGACTTGTCACGATCGTCGTCCTCCTCGTCTGAGCAGGAGTAGTTGGAAGGATCGGAGAACCAGAATGCAGCGTGGTATGTGTTCATCTAGCACGTCCTGGCACGTCCTGGCACGTCCTGGCATATGCTGACGGCTCTGGCAGCTCCTGGCTGGCTGACGGCTCTGGCAGCTCCTGGCTGGTTGACGGCTCTGGCAGCTCCTGGCTGGCTGACGGCTCTGTCAGCTCCTGGCTGACTGACGGCTCTGGCAGCTCCTGGCTGGCTGACGGCTCTGTCAGCTCCTGGCTGGCTGACGGCTCTGTCAGCTTCTGGCTGGCTGACGGCTCTGGCAGCTCCTGGCTGGCTGACGGCTCTGTCAGCTCCTGGCTGGCTGACGGCTCTGGCAGCTCCTGGCTGGCTGAAGGCTCTGGCAGGTCCTGGCTGACTGACGGCTCTGGCAGCTCCTGGCTGACTGACGGCTCTGGCAGCTCCTGGCTGGCTGACGGCTCTGGCAGCTCCTGGCTGGTTGACGGCTCTGTCAGCTCCTGGCTGGCTGACGGCTCTGGCAGCTCCTGGCTGGCTGACGGCTCTGGCAGCTCCTGGCTGGCTGACGGCTCTGGCAGCTCCTGGCTGGCTGACGGCTCTGGCAGCTCCTGGCTGGCTGACGGCTCTGGCAGCTCCTGGCTGGCTGACGGCTCTGTCAGCTCCTGGCTGACTGACGGCTCTGGCAGCTCCTGGCTGGCTGACGGCTCTGGCAGCTCCTGGCTGGCTGACGGCTCTGGCAGCTCCTGGCTGGTTGACGGCTCTGGCAGCTCCTGGCTGGCTGAAGGCTCTGGCAGGTCCTGGCTGACTGACGGCTCTGGCAGCTCCTGGCTGACTGACGGCTCAGGACAGACTGGCGGCTCTAGCAGCTCAGGACAGACGGGAGACTCTAGCAGCTCAGGACAGACGGGAGACTCTAGCAGCTCAGGACAGACGGGAGACTCTAGCAGCTCAGGACAGACGGGAGACTCTAGCAGCTCAGGACAGACCGGAGACTCTGGTGGTGCTGGAGAGGAGGAAGGCTCTAGCAGCGCTGGACAGGCGGGAGCACCTGTAGGCAAAAGACGGAGAGATAGCCTGGTGCGGGGGGCTGCCACCGGAGGGCTGGTGCGTGGAGGTAGCACTGGATAGACCGGACCGTGCAGGCGCACTGGAGCTCTTGAGCACCGAGCCTGTCCAACCTTACCTGGTTGGATGCTCCCTGTAGCCCGACCAGTGCGGCGAGGTGGACGAGGCCGCACTGGGCTGTGCTGGCCAACCGGGGACACCATGCGTAAGGCTGGTGCCATGTACGCCGGCACTGGAGACCAGATGCGTAAAGCCGGCTTCATGGCACCTGGCTCGATGCCCACTCTAGCCCGGCCGATACGCAGAGCTGAAATGTACCGCACCTGGGTAGGCCTACGCACTGGGGAAACTGTGCGCTCCACCGCATAACACGGTGCCTGCCTGTTCCCTCTTTCTCTCCGGTAAGCATGGGAAGTTGGCGCAGGTCTCCTACCTGGCTTCGCCACAGTCCCCGTGTGCCCCCGCCCAATACATTTTTGGGGCTGCCTCTCGGGCTTCCAGCCGCTCTGCCGTGCTAGCTCCTCATAATGCCGCCTCTCTGCTTTCGCTGCCTCCAGCTCTGCTCTGGGGCGGCGATATTCCCCTGGCTGCTCCCAGGGTCCTTAGCCGTCCAAAATCTCCTCCCAAGTCCATTTCTCCAAATATTGCTGCCTCTCCTGCTGCTGCTGCTGCTGCTGCCCATTACCACGCTGCTTGGTCCAGTTTAGTGGGTGATTCTGCCACGATCATCGTCCTCGTCTGAGGAGGAGTAGTTGGATGGATCGGAGGACCAAAATGCAGCGTGGTATGTGTTCATCGTGAATTTAATAATCAGAGTACACTTGAACAAACTATACAAAACAATAAACGAAAAATTACCGTGAAGCTATAAGAACTGTGCTGACACAAGCAACTAATATAGATAATCACCCACACCCAAAAATGACAAAACAGGCTACCTAAATATGGTTCCCAATCAGAGAAGACGACTAACACCTGCCTCTGATTGAGAACCATATCAGGCCAAACACAGAAACAGACAAACTAGACATACAACACAGAATGCCCACTCAGATCACACCCTGACCAAACAAAATATAGAAACATACAAAGCAAACTATGGTCAGGGCGTGACAGGACTTCATCAAAGAAATCGGAAGCACAGACATTGTCATCCTACAAGAAACATGGTATAGACAAGATGGATCCACTGGTTGCCCTCTAGGTTACAGAGAGCTGGTAGTCCGATCCACTAAACTACCAGGTGTGAAACAGGGAAGGGACTCAGAGGGTATGCTAATTTGGAATAGAGCGACCTAACTCAATTTATTAAATTCATTAAAACAGGAACATTTTACATTTGGCTACAAACTCAAATGGAAATTATCTTAAAATGCCCTCCTGTGTGCTACCTATATCCCTCCACTAGAATCCCCATACTCTCCTGCTGTGTTCCGGTCAAATTGGACCGATTTAGAAGTTCTCTCTGAAAAATGTAGTTAATTTAATGTGATTGTCATAAGGTTCCATGACTTTGTCCACACAGGGCATCTGAACACACAAAATACATGTTGATTATTTTCATAACGTTTTGGATGTTTTATTTAACTTTTGTTCACTTGTGGTGTTCAAAATTGACCGGTCATTAGAAATGACCCCCACGGGGAACATTTCCCCAAGGGGAACCACACCTGTTGGCATTCTCACAAAAAATCTCAACATTGTTTCAGTAATTTATAGATATTTTCTCACAGCCGTGGTATATAAAGCTTTTTTGAGGCCTTGCTCACAATTCATTCTGTGGCAGCACAATTACCAATTTGTCACGCCCTGACCTTGGAGATCCTTATTATTCTCTTTGTTTGGTTAGGTCAGGGTGTGACTCGGGTGGGAAATTCTCGGTCTTCTGTTTCTATGTTTTTGGCTGAGTGTGGTTCCCAATCAGAGGCAGCTGTCATTGTCTCTGATTGGGGATCATACTTAGGCAGCCCTTTTTCCCACCATTAGGTTGTGGGATCTTGTTTTCTGTTTAGTGTCTTAGCCTGACAGAACTGTGCGCTTTCTTTTTTTGACTTTGTTATTTTGTTTGGTGTCATCATTAAAGATACGATGTACGCCTACCTAGCTGCGTTTTGGTCTCCTTCTACCAACGAAAGCCATTACAGAAGATCCCACCAAAAACGGACCAAGCAGCGTGGCCAGGAGGAGTGGACATGGAAGGACATCCTGAATGAATGAAGAAGGACCCTGGACTCGGGCCGGAGTGTATCGCGACGATACGAGGAGTTAGGTCAACAACGGAAGCCCAAGAGGCAGCTCCAAAACAATTTTTTTTTGAGGGGCACACGGGGAGATTGGCGGAGGCAAGGTTTAGACCTGAGCCAACTCCCCGTGCTTACCGTGGGGAGAATGTGACCGGTCGTGTCATCAATAAAGATACGATGTACGCCTACCATGCTGCGCCTTGGTCTCCGTCTACCAACAAGAGCCATTACACAAAAAAGTATTTAGTCAGGCACCAATTGTGCAAGTTCTCCCACTTATAAAGATGAGAGAGGTCTGTAATTTTCATCAAAGGTACACTTCAACTATGACAAACAAAAAGAGACAATAAAATCCAGAAAATCACATTGTAGGATTTTTTATGAATTTATTTGCAAATTACTTGCAACTTGCACAATTGGTGGCTGAATAAATACTTTTTTTGCCCCACTGTATACTGTATGTGAGGTTCTTGATCATATCTTTGAGGAGGAGAGATTCCTTGTTTTAAACTTTGACACAAAGTAGTCTGATGAATAGCACAATATGTTTCATCTGAGTAATTGAAATAGTCAAAATAATCCATACATTATGCTTTTTAAAGTCAAAAACAAGTTGTATGAGCTCAGGTCAATGAGGTCGACAGGCCATGAATAGCAAATTGAAGTTCAAAACCTGTAATGTTCACAATAACTTAAGTTGATAAAGAGACCTAACACAACATTAGGTGATACTATGTGTATTATTATGGATAAATAATCAGCTATAATGGGGAGTTCATATTGGACCGAGAACACAGAATTAATTAACATGAAACGAACACAACAGGAGGGTTAATGAAGACAGCGTCTCTGTCCTGGAGGGGGAAATCAATCATTTCCAGGGCCAGGGACATGTACTAGTCTGTGGTGACTTAAATAACAGAACCGGACAAGAACCTGACACCCTCAGCACACAGGGGGACAAACACCTACCTGGAGGTGACAACATTCCCTCCCCCATATGCACAACTATGACAACATAACCAACAAAAATGGGTCACAACTCCTGCAGCTCTGTCGCATGCTGGGTATGTAAGTACATAGTCAATGGTAGGCTTCGAGGTGGACTCCTACGATAGGTACACCTATAGCTCACCTCTTGGCAGTAGTACTGTAGACTACTTTATCACTGACCTCAACCCAGAGACTCTCAGACCGTTCACAATCAGCCCACTGACACCCCTTTCAGATCAAAACAAAATCACAGTCTACTTGAACAGAGTAATACTCAATCATGAGGCAACAAAGCCAAAGGCACTGAGAAATATTAAGAAATTCTAGAGGGAAGGAATGTAGTGTGGAAACCTACCAAAAAACAATTAGGCAACAACAAATTCAATCCCTTTTAGACAATTTCCTGGACAAAACATTCCACTATAATAGCAAAGTTGTAAACTTGGCAGTAGAAAATCTAAAGAACATATTTTACCTCTCAGCTTCCCTATCAAAACCAAAAAATTCATACAGCAAATTGAAGAAAATGAACAACAATGACAAATGGTTTGATGAAGAATGCAAAAACCTAAGAAAGAAATATAAAAACATAAAGACCCAGAAATTGAGAAATCTCTCAAACCAAAAACATAGAGACCCAGAAAACCTGATACAGAAATACACTATGGAAAAAGAAGATACAGCATGTCAGAAATCAGCTCAATGTAAACAGATATACATGATACATGATCAAATAAAACATCTTAGAATGAACTATTAAAGACTACCAGAACCCACTGGATTATTGTAACCAGTGCGCTGAGAGTCTGGAAACAAGAAACAAGAAACACAAGCAACGCACCGACATGAAACAGTCAATAACACCTGGAAAAAACCAAGGGGAGTGACAGATATAGGGAAGATAATTAAAGAGGTGATGGAGTCCAGGTGAGTGTCATGAGGCGTTGGTGCGCTTGATGATGGTGACATGTGTGATGATAATCAGCAGCCTGATGACCTAGAGGCCGGAGAGGGAGTATACAACTTAAGTTGGAAGTTTACATACACTTAGGTTGGAGTCATTATAACTTGTTTTTCAACCACTCCACAAATTTCTTGTTAACAAACTATAGTTTTGGTAAGTCGGTTAGGACATCTACTTTGTGCATGACACAAGTAATTTTTCCAACAATTGTTTACAGACAGATTTTTTCACTTATAATTCACAATTCCAGTGGGTCAGAAGTTTACATACACTAAATTGACTGTGCCTTTAAACAGCTTGGAAAATTCCAGAAAATTATGTCATGTCTTTAGAAGCTTCTGATAGGCTAATTGACATAATTTGAGTCAATTGGAGGTGTACCTGTGGATGTATTTCAAGGCCTACTTTCAAACTCAGTGCCTCTTTTCTTGACATCATGGGAAAATCAAAAGAAATCAGCTAAGATCTCCAAAAATTGGATTTGGACCTCCACATGTCTGATTCATCCTTGGGAGCAATTTCCAAATGCGTTCAAATTTCTACGTGCATCTGTACAAACAACAGTATGCAAGTATAAAAACCATGGGACCACGCAGCCATCATACCTCTCAGAAAGGAGATGCGTTCTGTCTCCAAGAGACGAATGTACTTTGGTGCAAAAAGTGCAAATCAATCCCAGAATAACAACAAAGGACCTTATGAAGATGCTGGAGGAAAGATGCTGGAGGTATCTATATCCACAGTAAATCGATTCCTATATCGACATAACCGCCATAAAAATGCCAGACTACGGTTTGCAATGCACATGGGGACAAAGATCATACTTTCTGGAGAAATGTCCAGAATTAATTAAACTGTTTGGCCATAATGACCATCGTTATGTTTGGAGGAAAAGGGGCGAGGCATGCAAGCCGAAGGTCACCATCCCAACCGTGAAGCAGAGGGCTGGCAGCATCGTGTTGTGGGGGTGCTTTGCTGCAGGAGGGTCTGGTACACTTCACAAAATAGATGACATCATGAGGAAGACAATGAGGTGGATATATTGAAGCAACATCTCAAGACATCAATCAGGAAGTGACCCCAAGCATACTTCCAAAGTTGTGGCAAAATGGCTTAAGGACAACAAAGTCAAATTATTGGAGTGTCAATCACAAAGCCTAGACCTCAATCCTAAAGATAATTTGTGGGCAGAACTGAAAACTCTTGCGCAAGCAAGGAGGCCTACAAACCCGACTCAGTTACACCAGCTCTGTCAGTAGGAATGGGCCAAAATGTACAAAATTTATTGTGGGAAGATTTTGAAAGGCTACCCGAAATGTTTCACCCAAGTTAAACAATTTAAAGGCAATGCTACCAAATACTATTTGAGTGTATGTAATCTTCTGACTCACTACGATTTTGATGAAAGAAAAAAAGCTGAAATAAATAATTCTGTCAACTATTATTCTGACATTTCACAATCTTAAAATAAAGTGGTGATTCTAACTGACCTAAAACAGGGAATTTTTACCGGGATTAAATGTCAGGAATTTTGAAAAAATGAGTTTAAATGTATTTGGCTAAGGTGTATGTAAACTTCCGACAATTTTCCAATTACCTTGAATGAACTAAAGGACAAAATAAAAACCCACCAACCCAAAAAGGCATGTGGTGTTGATGAAATGATGAAATATTCAGACAACAAATTCCAATTGGCAACACTTAAACTCTTCAACGTCATCCTTAACTCTGGCATCTTCCCCAATATTTGGAACCGAGGACTGATCACTCCAATCCACAAAAGTGGAGACAAATTGGACCCCAATAACTACCGTGGGAAATGTGTTGTGGAAATATGCTGCATTAGCATTGACAGCAGACTCATACATCTTCACAGTGAAAACAATGAAGTGAGAAAATGTCAAATTGGCTTTTTACCAAATTAGCGTATGACAGACCACGTATTCACCCTGCACACCCTAATTGAAAAACAAACAAACCAAAACAATGGCAAAACCTTCTCATGCTTTGTTGATTTAATAAAAGCCTTCGACTCAGTTTGGCATAAGGGTCTGCTATACAAAGTGATGGAAAACATACAACAGTATAAAATCCATGTACACAACCAACAAGTATGCGCTTAAAATTGGATAAACACACACATTTCTTTCCACAGGGCCAATGGGATGAGACAGGAATGCAGCTTAAGCCCCACCCTCTTCAACATATATATCAACAAATTGTCGAGGGAACTAGAACAGTCTGCAGAACCCGGCCTCACCCTAATATAATCTGAAGTCAAATGTCTACTGTTTGCTGATTATCTGGTGCTTCTGTCACCAACCAAGTAGGGCCCACAGCAGCACCTAGATCTTCTGCACAGATTCAGTCAGACCTGGGCCCTGAAAGTAGATCTCAGTAAGACCAGAATAATGGTGTTCCAAAAAAGGTCCAGTTTCCAGGACCACAAATACAAATTCCCTTTAGACACAGTTGCCCTAGAGCACACAAAAAACGTAACATACCTTGGCCTAAACATCAGCGCCACAGCTAACTTCCACAAAGCTGTGAACGATCTGAGAGACAAGGCTAGAAGGGCTTTCTATACCATCAAAAGGAACAGAAAATTTGACATACCAATTAGGATCTGGCTAAATATACTTGAATCAGTTTTAGAACCCATTGCCCTTCATGGTTGTGAGGTCTGGAGTCCGCTCACCAACCAAGAATTCACAAAATGGGACAAACTCCAAATTGAGACTCTGCATGCAGAATTCTGCGATAATATCCGCCTTGCACAACGTAAAACACCAAATAATGCACGAAGAGCAGAATTAGGCCGATACCCGCTAATTATCGAAATCCAGAAAAGAGCTGTTAAATTCCACAACCACCTAAAAGGAAGCGATTCCCAAACCTTCCATAACAAAGCCATCACCTACAGAGAGATGAACCTAGAGAAGAGTCCCCTAAGCAAGCTGGTTCTGGGGCTCTGTTCAGAAACACAAACAGACCCCACAGATCACCAGGAAAGCAACACAATTTGACCCAACCACTGTGACTGACCCAAACTTAAAAAGCTTTGACTATGTACAGACTCAGTGAGCATAGCCTTGCCATTGAGAAAGGCCGCCGTAGGAATTTCTCTCAAGAGAAGACAGGCTATGTGACCATATTAGAGACACATATTTCCCTCAGATTACACAGATCCACAAAGGGTTCAAAAACATAACCAATTTGAAAAACTCCCATATCGACTGGGTGAAATACCACAGTGTGCCATCACAGGAGCAAGATTCACTTTTGTATATTATCTACTTCACTTGCTTTGGCAATGTTAACATGTGTTTCCCATGCCAATGAAGCACATTGAATTGAATTGAGAAAGAGAGAAAGAGAGAGAGAGAGAAATAACGAGAGAGAGATAATGAGACAGACATAAAGAACGAGAGAGATACAGAGAACGAGAGAGAGAACGAGAGAATGAGAGAGAACGAGAGACAGAGAGAACGAGATAATGAGAGAGAGAGAAAGAGAGAGAGAGAGAGAGAACGAGGGAGAGACTTCTGTCAGAACTGATGTCATTGAATTGAGAAAGTTAGAGAGAGAGAGAGAGAGAGAGAGAGAGAGAGAGATAACGAGAGAGAGAGAACGAGAGAATGAGAGAGAACGAGAGAATGAGAGAGAACGAGAGAGAGAGAGAGAGAGACTTCTGTCAGAACTGATGTCATTGAATTGAGAAAGTTAGAGAGAGAGAGAGAGAGAGAGAGGGGGAGACAGGGAGAAAGAGAGAGAGATAACGAGAGAGATAACGAGAGAGAGAGAACGAGAACGAGAGAATGAGAGAGAACAAGAGAATGAGAGAGAGGGAGAACGAAAGTGAGACTTCTGTCAGAACTGATGTCATTACATAGCTAGCTGCTTAGATCATTGGGAAACTGTGAAAAATACTTGTAGGAGATGTTCTTAAAGAGCAATCTCCATGGACACAAGTTTAACATTTCTATATACATTTACATCTGAGTCATTTAGCAGACGCTGTTATGCAGAGCAGCTTACAGTTTGTGTGTCATTTAGCAGACACTGTTATGCAGAGCAACTTACAGTAGTGTGTGCCTTCATTTTCTTACTTGTCCCCCTTGGGAAGCCCCATGCTCTACCAACTGAGTCACATTGAGTGAATGAATGAATGAACAGTTAACAATAGATTTATGCTAATTATGGAAGGAATGGCCAATGCATACATATATTCTGTGTAGATATTGTTTTCTATCTATGCAGCATGCAGAATGTCACCCAAAAGCAGATTTACATGCCTGAACTGTTATATAGTTTTTAAAATATGAAAGAAAATCCTAAACAGTGTAAAATCGATGACTTTAACATAGCCTGAAGATCAGTAGGTACTGTTGCCTTTAATGACTACATCTTAACCCCAGACTTTGTTGACTGTCAGTGTACACAGTACAGTGCCTTCTTGACTGTCAGCACAGTTGTTACGTACAGTTCATCTTGGCTGTTTTGGATTTCTATCTACCGAAACATGAAGAAACGTAGAGTAAGCCAACCATGCCGTCTCTTTAATGCAACACTCAAGAAACATAAACATTTTGCGTGCCATAACATGCGATAACATCAACATACAAACAAAAAACGTTGATATGATTTGTCCTTTAAATGAATATGAATGATGATGATAAATGATGATAAATGAATGATACCTAGTCAGTTTTTCAACTGAATGCATTCAACTGAAATGCGTCTTCCGCATTTAACCCAACCCCTCTGAATCAGAGAGGTGCGGGGGGGCTGCCTTATACGACATCCACGTCTGAAACACACCAACTATATCTTTCGTCAGATCACGGCTAGTTACTATACTCTGCCACGGCTCCTATGAGCCAATGTCTTCATGATTTACCAATGGGGCTGCTCTGCTTCTCTGCTTAGCTTCACGTTTGGCAAATGGCTCCCCGTGTAAATGTAGGTTAATGTACCAAAACAGCATAGGGGAGAAAGAAAGAGAGAGAGAGAGGGGGGAGAAAGAGAGAGAGAGAAAGGAGAGAGAGGGGGAGATAGGGAGAGAGAGAGAGAGAGAGAGAGAGAGAGAGAGAGAGAGAGAGAGAGAGAGAAAGAGAGAGAGAGAGAGAGAGAGAGAGAGAGAGAGAGAGAGAGAGAGAGAGAGAGAGAGAGAGAGAGAGAGAGAGAGAGAGAGAGAGAGAGAGAGAGAGAGAGAGAGAGAGAGAAAAAGGGGGAGAGGGAGAGACAATATCAGTTTTTCACGTTCTACAGTCAGTCTGCGTAACCTGTCCATGATTCATTTAACCCCACAGCGCCATTTCCATGCAGGGTATAATGTGTCATTTGGAGAAGCTGTTAGCCTTAGCTCACCGATATTGACTTTTGACTCCTCCGGTTTTGTATGACTGCTGTATTCAGCACAGTCCTTCCTCTCCTTCTTCAACCCCTCTGCTCCCCACTTTTTTTTTATACTGCAAATGAAATATTGATAAGAGGTCTTTCTTTCTCTCTCTCTCTGCGTTTCTGATGAGAGGGCTGGAGTCCGTAGGCAGATGGGGTGAATACAGACGTGGAGAAGAGAAGAGAGAGAGAGAGAGAGAGAGAGAGAGGTGGGTGGTTATAACGAGATATAGATAGGTTGATTGGGTGTGTTCACTAGTGTGTATTGATGAACTTGGTGTGTTTGTATGGGTTAGTTAACATTGAGTGGTAAAGTGGTTTATAAGGCTAGCTGTGTTATTGGTCCATCAATATCTTCAAACCATAACATTTTCTAGTAACACACTATAGATACAGTATGTTCTTTTCCTTCTATAAATGTGTAGCTAGGTTTAAAATAATTGTTTCTGCAGCCCATTTCTCTACTTCTCCATTAGCGTGCCAAGCAGAGAACACTGTCAACATTGTCTTCATTAGGTGCCTGTGGCAATAAATTCCTCCACAGCTTGTGTATGCTATTACTCTTCTCCCTGCCATAAAGGAAAACAATTTGTTTTCAGAGCAGAGAGAGAAAGGGAGGGTGTGAGAGAGGGGGGGGGGAACAGTCACGCAAACGAACAGCTCCTGACTTGTTATAACTTTCTGGTTGTTAAGAGTGAAAAATAAATTTGCCAAAAATATATAGGTAGTCAAATCGTACAACTGAAGATCAACACAGGAGGAAAATATTGACATAGTGTTTGTTAAAAGACCAATCTTAATCGTGCTAGCTAGCTAAATTCAAATTTGTCAGCTAGTTTACTGGCTAGCGCCAACTGTTTACTGGTGGTAACCATAGCAACATGCCCACTGAGGCAGCGCTAGAGCAGCAGCGCTAGAGCAGCAGCGCTAGAGCAGCAGCGCTAGAGCAGCAGCAGCGCTAGCAGCAGCAGCGCTAGCAGCAGCAGCGCTAGCAGCAGCAGCGCTAGCCTAGCAGCGACATAGAGACCCAGAGGGTGCAGGCGTTCCCTGGTTCGAGCCCAGGTAGGGGCGAGTCGAGGGACGGAAGCAAAACTGTTACATTGATGCTGTTGACCCAGATCACTGGTTGCTGTGGAAAAGGAGGAGGTCAAAAGTGGGGTGAGTGTTAGCGGGGTGCATGCTAGTTGCGTTTCAATTAGTGACATCTCTCGCTCTGAGATCTTGAAGTAGTTGTTCATCTTGCTCTACAAGGGCTGTGGCTTTTGTGGCGCGATTGGTAGCAATGCTTTGAGGGTGGCTGTTGTCGATGTGTGCAGGGTGACCCTGGTTCGAGCCCAGGTAGGGGAGAGGGATAGAAGCGATACTGTTACACATACTGCTGACTGCTATACAACACAGAAATCATGTGCAAAAAAAAACATTTTTGAGGACATTGAAAAGGACCAGGAAAACAGGTTTCTGACAGTAAACGTGTACTAGAACGGCACTGTCATGGTCCAGGGTAGTGAGGCTGCAATCAGCTCTTTTGTGCAGGACTTTCCCACTCTAGGGAAGATAGTGGAAACCAAAAAGGACAAGGACAGCACCCCGACCTTTCCCCTCACCTCAGGCACTCCAACAGCAGGAGCCCAGGCCCAGACCCACGCAACAGGTCTATCCTCTCCCCTGCCTGCCTACGACCACCAAAGCCATAACCACACCACAATCAGCTTGCTGAGAGACAGGCTGGCTCTGTTAGAGATATGGGTTACTGAGTTAAAGGAGCAGCACCCCAGCTCCACCTCCAGCCCAGACACAGAGCTTCTATGGGTCCAGATCAACCAATGCAGAGAGAGCCTTACCACAATGCTTGAGGTTGTGAAGGCCACCATGAGGAGAGAGCTAGTGCAGGTAAAGGAGGATATAGCAAAAGAGTTGTCTGTCATCAACAGGATGCTGCAGCATAGATAATGGACTGTAGAGACTCCTAGAGAGAAGCTGCAGACCCTCACCACCTCCATTCTGCTGCCCCGCGAAGACTTCCATCTCTGTACCATTCAGAAACCAATGCTGACATCACCAGAGGGTGTGGCCTACTCACGAATATGCACATTGCTCACCACCCAACTATCACCCCAGAGCATCTGCACGACCACTCCCATCCTGAGGAAGCAGACAGTAGGGATGTAGTAGTTACTGTAGTTCTGACTGTTATCCTGTTTATCTCACTCTGAACAACGTAGTAGTTTGTAGTTACTATTTCTGTTCTCCTTTTTATCTCAATCTGAACATCGAAGTAGTTAGTAGTTGCTGTATTTCTGACTGCTATCCTATTTATCACTCTGAACATATTAGTAGTTAGTAGTTACTGTAGTTCTGACTGTTATCCTGTTTATCTCACTCTGAACAACGTAGTAGTTTGTAGTTACTATTTCTGTTCTCCTTTTTATCTCAATCTGAACATCGAAGTAGTTAGTAGTTGCTGTATTTCTGACTGCTATCCTATTTATCACTCTGAACATATTAGTAGTTAGTAGTTACTGTAGTTCTGACTGGTATCCTGTTTATCTCACTCTGAACAACTTAGTAGTTTGTAGTTACTATTTCTGTTCTCCTTTTTATCTCAATCTGAACATCGAAGTAGTTAGTAGTTGCTGTATTTCTGACTGCTATCCTATTTATCACTCTGAACAACTTAGTAGTAAGTATTTTCTGTATTTCTGACTGTGCTATTCTTTCTTTTTGCCACATGAAATCGTTATCAGTTAGCATTTGGAACATTCAGGGCATGAACACATTAACCTATCAGTCAGCATTTGGAACATTCAGGGCCTGAACACATTAACCTATCAGTCAGCATTTGGAACATTCAGGGCCTGAACACATTAACCTATCAGTCAGCATTTGGAACATTCAGGGCCTGAACGCATCAACCTATCAGTCAGCATTTGGAACATTCAGGGCCTGAACACATTAACCTATCAGTCAGCATTTGGAACATTCAGGGCCTGAACACATTAACCTATCAGTCAGCATTTGGAACATTCAGGGCCTGAACACATCAACCTATCAGTCAGCATTTGGAACATTCAGGGCCTGAACGCATCAACCTATCAGTCAGCATTTGGAACATTCAGGGCCTGAACACATTAACCTATCAGTCAGCATTTGGAACATTCAGGGCCTGAACACATCAACCTATCAGTCAGCATTTGGAACATTCAGGGCCTGAACACATTAACCTATCAGTCAGCATTTGGAACATTCAGGGCCTGAACACATGAACCTATCAGTCAGCAGTTAATTAACCCTGGTTAATTAATCAATT